>NW_008673408.1:163659-208307 GCF_000695815.1 Acanthisitta chloris
AAGGGATGAGCAAAGTATGGTTTATTTACCATAGAGTTGTTCTCTCACTTTCACGTGTTCCTAGAACAAATAGGATATCTGTACTTCTTAATGTTAAATATTTGGACTTGACTATTTCCTTTCATTCCACTTGAATTTTCATTCAGGCTGGGAAATGCGAAACCCCAGCTTGGTCTCATGAACAGCTGTGAGTGGGATCAGAAGTGACACTGCCTGAAATCTCACAAAGGCAGAAAAACAGTTTTCTGAGATTTGGAGTTCAATGGTTTCATACTGAAGAAACTTGAAGCAGCATCCCTGAGCGTAAGTGCCAACCCAGCTGAGAAAAATACCACAACTCCCCACCAAAACCTAAATGAGAGAAGTCCCTTACTGAATGCCCTGCTTGTAGAGCTGAAGGGAAGCCTTGGACTGGTTGTGGAAGTTTCCTTGTAGTGTCTTCCTGCTGTCTCCCCTAAATGTCAAGATTTCTTATAAGCTTTTCAACACTTACAAGACTATTATTAAAAACAAAGACAGGGGAAAACAGTTGTTCTTGGATTACTTGGATGTAAATACTAGTCAGGATTATCTTGACTTGTCCAGACTATTCTTGCAGATCCCTGTTAATGCAATCTCCCTCACTTCGAGATCTGGCTGCAGTTAGAGTAATACTCACCCTAAACCATCCAGAGGTCCTCAATATTGTTCTATCCATTCTCTTCCTTCTACTGGAAAATGAAGTCTAAAATGCACAGTACTACTCTGCAATTATAGATTATATAAACTGCAAAAGTGCTTGAAAGCTATTTCCAAGACTATTGTGGTGTCTTCATGACTGTAGTGCCTTTATCACTATAAAGCACTGTAAGACTCCTGTAACACAACAAGTGAGTGGCAGAACTTGTAGAGGCACTTATGTGTCTTTGGTCATATCACAACTTTCCTCTATATTTCTTTGTGTAATCTTTGTCTAATCTGCACATTCTAGATCTAACTGCATATGGCTGCTTGCTGACTGGATTGGCCTTGTGGCAATACATTTCAGTGTGTTCTGCCTCCAGCATCAAAATACTGTAAAAATCAAAACATAGAACAGTCCTATTCTGAAGAGACAGTAAAGCAATTAGGCAAATACACCTTGCGTTGCAGAACACTTAGCACCAATATATGTAAAAGAAAAATGAACTCCAGTTCACTTGCAGATAAATCCTACTGCCTTGGCGCAGTTAGTCTGACAGCTAGAGCAGTACTACAGCAGAGCATAAATCAGATCTTAATCATTTCATCCCTTTTTTTGGAGGAGCACAGCTGGTAGGATCAGAGCACACCAACTGGGACATGCCATTTGATCACTTCTATTGCCTAAAGCTTGAGGTTTAAAGGGAACCTTAGACCATTGGCTATGTCTGAGTTAGTAAATTCTTTAACACTGAGGCCAACTGAGAAAGAGCAGCCCACATCTACACTATTGATTACCCTGCCCTCTGAAACACGAGGGCCATGTCCAAAGTGCTTATTGGTAATGGTTCCCAGCCTGTACCACCTCCAGACCTCCTGGATGAGTGCTATTTGTCATGAACCAGAGGCATGTTACTTTAATACACTATAGAAGGTCATGTATCAGTACTCAAGTAATAGCATAGATATAGACTCCAAGATTCTCTTCCCAATTACCATATGCCATTACATTTCATACAGTTACCACAGAATTGGACATATCAACTAGAAACAAAGCATAATTACTATTTTTTTAAATATAATTGGTTCTCCTTTTACTTTACTGATTGAGGTCATTAAGGTAGTCACAGCATGGCATTTTATTCAGCCTTAAATACCATGGATTCTTTACCCAGTTTACAATATCTTTTGGGATGCAGGAACCTGATCTCTAAGTACCAGCCTATTATCAGCCCAACTAATATTCGGTACCTAGAGCAAAAAACAACTTCCATTCATTATATGCCTTTTTATAAATTAAATTCTCCTTTCTACCACATTGCACTGGAACATGTATTTAACTGCTCACACTCTCTGACCACTGTGTGGGATTCACAGCCAAGAGGGAGCAGAGGAACAGCTTAATGATGAAGAAACATCAGAAATAATACCTAATCATTTTTGCTCTATCTTCAGAAAAAACAAACGAACAATCCAACCTATTGGTTATATCACCAATTTTCTATTGTTTTACCCAGGATGGATAAGTGAGGTATCAACTTGGTTTTGCCACTGTAATCCTGAGCACTGGCAAAACATTAACAACCTTCCTGACTTCGGGAACTTCATCAATATTCTAGTATATGAGCACATCCTATTTTGGGTGTCTCTTTTCTGCTGAACAAAGACCAAAAATTCATTGCTTTTATGCGTACCAAACAACAGAAGCTTTTCCTCATCTCTGTCCAGTAACAGAGCTATGCCACTGTGTCGCTCTTCACAAAAAAAAAATACATTTTTAACTTTCTTATTGTCCTTTCACATGGCTTCATCCTGGATGCTTTAGTACTGTTATCAACTTTCTACACTTCATAACTTCTGAACTATATCAATTGTTGTTAGTGTCCCTTTACCTATTCATTATAAATTGCTTTTTTATTTCTAATCTCTGCTTTCACTTCAATGCTGAGCCAGAAAAGGCTTTTAGGCTTTTTACTTGGCTGTAGAGTCATGGATTTTTGGACTATCTAATGTACCTATACTTTATAAGAACCTTCAATTTTCAGCCACACTTCTCATACTCTTATGTCTTAGTGGTAATGGTATCACATTCTTCCCCTTTACTGCTGTATATAAAGTTTGCTACAGGTTTTAGTGATCTACCTTAAAGGATCCGTTCTTATAGATAAATAGCTTCAGGCTTGGAGTGGTTGCTCTGGAGATGTTGTTTTTATGTTCTCAGAATAACCTGACTAGTACCACTAGTTCCTGTCACCTATCTCCAGTGCTAGCAGGGCCACCAGCTCAGTGTCTGCATCACCCTTCCACCATCAGAACTATCTGATTTGTTGCCAAGCTGTCACAAACCCCCTATGGCTACCTAAGATGAAGCTAAGGTAGGACTGTCTGTAAAAGCATATATATGTGGTAATATTCTGTCAATGTCCCACGTTTAAAATAAAACAACTCATGCCAATGCCAATGATAAAGAGTAGACTCTTTCTGCATCTTTAGTATTTATGAAATACTACAGAAATATAGAATGGTCAGGGTTGGAAGGGACATTGAATCATCATAGTATCACAGAATGGCTTGGGTGGGTAGGCACCTTAAAGATCATCTATTTCCAACTCCACTGCTATGGACAGGGAATATCCAGCAACACTATCACAAAATTCAAGTTAGAGAAAAGTCCAAAGGAAAATTGGGTTCTCTGGAGCTCAGGATGGGTTATGTTTCCAGGCATTGCCTCTCTCTGCAAGAAGATAGACTCTGGTTTTGAGCACCTGCGAGCAGCAGTGCTGATGGAGAGCACCCTGAAATCCAGATCTGAATTTTGAATCCCAAGACCTTCAATTTAAAAGTCACTTAGAGGAAAATGGACAATTATCGATTTTATGAGGCCCTTGGGAAAAGTTCAGAAAGTGTGAGGTTGTATTTGAAAATTGTTTGCAAACAGAAAAAGGTGCCTTAAATTGCCTCTTCAGTTCACAGAAATAATAGGCTTCAGCAGAGTTAAGATGCTAGGAGTTTTCGAAGTGTCACTGAAAAAAAATAATAGAAAATGCTCAAAATGTTGGTACATCCTTGTAGCTCAGAGTGCAGTATATGCCTATTGTCACTTCCATGCACTAATTACAGTGAATGGAAAAGGGCAACAATAAATAAAAAACAGATGGGGAAATGTCATCCAGTTAATCCAACTCTGGATCCTTCTAATTCACAGGAAGCATTTTATTTCTGGGTCACAATGGCTAGTGCTACAGCACATTTTATATGCTGGGAGTTTTTACAGCAGAGGGAGTTCTTACATTACATCTTTTCCTGACATTTTCTGACACCAATTTTCTTTCCCCTATAGAAGAGTATGTGTAGCATATACACACAAGCCCAGAAAAGCAGGCTAACATTATTGACTTTTCAACTTAGAAAGTACCCAGTTTACAGGTGCTTGTTCATGACTCATGCTGCTCTTACTACATCCATCATGAGCACCCAGTAAGGGAGAGGAGCAATATCTTTAGTACAGAATCACACCACTAAAGTCTGCTCAAGACTCACAAGGGGACCAAATCAGAAGTGCTCAGCAGCTAAGTGTCCTGCACCCCTGACCTTCTGACTGTTGGACTTAGCAACCTAAATAACTTCATATTATTATCTTGTTTTGGATGAAGCTCACAATTTTGTAAATGAAAGACAGGTAAAATTACCAAACATTCCAGATTTTTTTTTGTGTAACACACACAAACCTATTATCATTGCTCAAACTTCAAATCTCACAGCTGATTACCAGGACTAAAAGCTGTTGTGACACTGGGTGGGATGATACATGTGGGAGCACAACCACCCTTTCATCACATCAATCTCAGGCTCCTTCTAACTGCTCCTCCACCAACAAATCTGTCTTGTTTTACTCCCATTTCAACTAGACTATCTACCAATAAAGTTGTCCATATCATATATATACATTTTAGCATGGCAAAAGATATGCTGAAATGCAGACATTGAGTTCCATGCATCTAGTTCCCTATAGATAATTAACACAGTATTATCCTTTTCAATTTAGCAAAAGTAGTAGGAGTGGTAAGTATCTTTCTGGTGTACATGTATGCACAAGGAAAACAGTACAAAAATGCAGCTAAACCAACATCATTATTATCATCACCATATTTGACAATAGTCATTTTAGAGCATTGTTCCAGAATCTAAGAATTCACAATTCATTTGCAAACACTAAGGAGTAGAGGGTAATAACAAACCTGCTGGAGCTAAGTATTGGGAAAGGATATGGACCTTGACCAGAACAGCCAACAGCTCTATGGAAGCAGTAAAAGCAGACAACTTTTCAAACCCTCATACTCTGATATTCTAACCAACGTGTCCCACCTTCCTTTCAAAAATGTACTAATGGGATGTTCCGGAGAGAAAGGGCATGTTCTTGGCTAGACTGTATGCAGCATATATTACATTTTCCTTGCCTACCTCTGGAGAAATGGAAAACAAGACATATTTTGAGAGTTGTGTAGGATATTTTTAATTTCACACCTTCCTCAGGAAAACCCCCCAAACATTTATGTGATAAGGATTGAGATGCTAAGTTTAAAATACTCCAGGCCAGAAGCCCTGTTAAGAAGAGCTACCACCAAGAGAAACATAATTGAAACTATTTTAAGCACAGTAACCTCCCTATTTTGTTTCTCCAAAACATCTCAATTCTTCTGCCCTCAAACCTTATAAATTTTGGCCTTGGATCGAGCACAGCAGAACTGCAGATGTACTAGCTTATGAACCAATGAAAGAATCAACCCCCCAGACCCCTCCAGAATTACTTGCTCACTCTCCAAATTCCCTTTTCGATGGCAAGAGTAGATAATATTTAGCCTATGTCCCATTAAAAATTGCCTGTCTTTAAACAAGGTGCTGTTTTTTATTCTTTCTGTCTTCAGTTATATAAGACTTCACTGCTGTCTTCACTATGATAACACTCCAACAGTCTAAAAAATACATTTCAGGTGTTCAACATGAAGGAGGTTGTGTGAGTTTAACCTTCCTTGGGATCCTTGTGAGCTTTTTGTATTTAATACTTGTTTTATCTGAAGCCTGTGGAGGTTCTAAAATATTAGAAGACACACTTTCTGAGAACTACCTTTCTAGTAGCCTGAAGATATAGCCTTGATGTTGGGCAACAAAGTTATTCTCTGTAATCCCCTTGATGTTGTAAATGAAAAAGAGGCTGGAGCTAACATCATCTGAACTTTGGGCAAACCATTTGCTCAAAAGCACCATCAAAGAACCAAGCCCTGCCAAAAAGAGGGGAAAAAAAAAACTTAAAAAAAAATTCCCAAAGCATACACAAAATGAAATTGGTGCAAATTAACTTCATTGTATTTGGAGACCCATACAAAACAAAACCCACCACAGTCTATAAAGGAAAGTCAGAGAAGACAAGGATTGAAGTTGTAGCTTCACAGTAGCTATCTTTTAACAGCTTTCCTTTTCCAACACTTTAACCTAAAAAAAACTTCCCATTGTTATGCCCCTATTCAACCTCCATTCGAAGTCATTCACTATGCATTAATTACCACTTTCTTCAATGCACCGGGAAGCTCCCAAACATGCTCCTGTTTTCAAAGAGGCACACTTCCATGGCTCAGCTTTTTATATGCAGAGCCTGCTGAATTTTTTCCTCTGCATACTTTGAGATTCCCCTAAATTTTGCATACTGTAACTGTTCAGAAAGGGAGGGGTGAAAAGACAAAAGGCAGATTTCATGCTTCCAGAACAGTTGTTTGCATCTCTTTCATTTTTCTTTCCAGCTGTGAGAGGCAGCAGAAGGTTCTTTAGCAGGTGTCCTGCCTGCCCTATGGTAATTTTTAACTTTCCTTCACTTTCTTTTATGTCTGTTGCATTCGTAGAGATATTTTCTCTCCTCCCAGTGCTTTATTGCTGGTTTTCCTTTTTTTTAAAAAAAAAAAAAATTAAATCTGAAATTCCCCTATTATGTAATTCTGTTCAGCTGTGAACCTGGATTATAAAAATGAGCAAGGCATAAATATTCAGAATTCCCAATATATAAATTAAATCTGTTTCCTATCCATTCTGCAGACTTTCATCACTGCTAAACCACACACGTACCACACAGACACAACTGACAACATGACAGACAAAACCACCTCTGATATCAAACCCCAGCATCCTTATCCATATCTTAAATCATATAACCTCTCTCCTGTTAGCCTGTCCCAGTCTCTGCATATCAGTAGTTGTAAGGACTCCTATGGGCTGAATGTGTGAATGAAATTAAGCATTCACATAATCATTTGAAGGTTACACATAAAGTAGTTATTATTTAAATGATAAAAAAATGTATTTTTATTTAAATAAAAAGAAGTATTTTCTGGGGAAAACCTGATTTTGATTCCCTGTACTGATTTTGGTTTTATTTGCAAAGCCTCTACCCTTAAGAAAATATTATGAAAACAAAAGCAAGATAAAGGAAACAAGAGAAAATTAAGTGAAGCACAGAGAACTATGAACCATTTGAAGAAATTCTAACACCTCCAGAGGGAGTATTTAGATTTTAAAGAAGAAACTGACTGCAAAGCACAGGCCTACATGTTTTCCATGTAATATGCTCCATTCTTAGTTTGCAAACATACAACGTTCATCAACACTCAAAACTCAGTTTGATAAAAACCCCACAGAATTTTTGTAGACCAATTCTGCCAATTTTATTCTATGAGCTAAACAACAACAGATGATTTGAAGCTAAAAAGAAGGACCGTTACTGATTTTATCAAGGTTAAGAGGTCACTGCCATCTCCATAGCATTATAGTCATGGTAGTTTGAATAATCACATCACAGTGCAAATGTTCCTGTCCTGCCCTGTGCAAAAGGCCTCATTCACTGGAAACCAGGCAGGTGATTTTTGATAGATACTGATGCCTTCTAACAATTTTCATCATTGTTGTTACAGACAGTAAATATCGTAAGAACAACACAGCTTCTATTTAAGTAATACCAAGGATTGTCTTATTTGACTACATAAGAACAACACAACTTCTATTTAAGCAATACCAAGGATTGTCTTATTTGACTACATTTCCTTTACCCAATATAAAAATAAGTATCTAATATAGTGTCTTTACCACAGAAATAGTTTCTTTTAAAGGGTAACATTCATGGCAGCTTCCTGCCACTTCTAGGCTAAAATTAAAAATAAAATAAAAAAAGAGGAAGTAGAATGGTCAACTTTTTTAACTGCATAGCTCTGGGATTATTAATTTTAAAATCACATCAAGTTTTCAGTTTATTTTTTTGACATTTTACAATGGCAACCTGCTGCTTAATAAAATGCTTCCTACCTTTTTCCTGCAGTGAAAGTAACATCCAAGAAAGAACAAATCAGGAAGCAGGTGAAAAAAGAGGTCTCATAACAGAAAAGTTGTCTTTCTGCTGAAGGGGAGGTTAAAAAAAACAAAAGGAGAAAAAAAAGCACTCTAGTTCAATCAACACAGTTCAAGTGCAAAGAAGCATCCACATAAATGATATTTCTGCTATGCAAATACTTAGATCTATTTTTAATTACTGCTTTTTAATAGTATCCAGATAGAAATATGGGGTGAAAATTTATTTGTTCATTGTGTCACTGATTATTTTCATAATAGTTTAATAATCACATTTCTAAAATGGCTTTTTTGTTTCATTTTCATAAATAATTTAAGTGCATTTTGGAATGTAAACCCTGGTCCTTTGAGAGAAAAATACTGGAGAATGTCTTCTCCTTATCTGCTTTTTTAAGTATGTCAAAAGTTTTCATGTTAAGTTGCTTCCCCTGCTATAAAGGTGTTGTCACATCAAGCTACTGGGTTTAGATTTAGAATTAATGAAGCCAAGATGAGACACTGCCAATGGTCCTTGTGCCTCTCCAGCAGGATCAGACCACTGGAGGAACCCACATCCCTTCTGCACATGATTCCAGGGACTTCACTTCTGAGTGCAACCATCTGCAAGCAACTGTGAAAAATGCAGGGCTAATCCCTTGAAGACCCTTAAATGTACATGTCATGGCTTGCAAAATCACAATCTAGTTCTGTATCTGCTTCTATCAGACTATACAAATTATATTTTGTGGTGAGCTCAACAGATTTAAAATTGCAACAGGCTTGAAAACCCAGATGATCCCACAGAGTATAATCAGAGCAGAAAGAAAAAGGCCCTAAACCAAAAATATACACCATTTTAAGCCATCGCAGAGATACAGAGGCCCACTGAAGGATATTTTAGAATTTGGACTTGGCAGTCCTGAAGGCAGACATGACTTGCAGGCAGGAGGAAAAACTGAGGTGATTTCTGGTTGTGGGGTAAACATACACAGCAGTCAACTACTGTCCCTAATCCACATGCTGAAAGAAATCTCCAGTGATTTCCTACAGACCCAGAACCCCAACAGATTTCTGCGAGGGCCAAGCTGGGTGCACATACTGAAAGGATCAGGACTGAATGTTTAAAGGGCTAACAAAGAACACGTAAATTCAAAAAGTCAATCATGCAAGTTACGTGAAGCCCAAACTCCCTCTTTTCCACCCTCTTTTTAACTTCACTGTTTTCCTGACAGTTTGTAGTAAGTAGCTAAGGGCTTTTTAAGTCAAGAAGATGTGTAACCAGAAACAATTTATACTGTTTAATTTCTTAAACCAAACCAAACAAGAATACATTCCCATTAGAAATACAAAGTGTGCATTCAAAAAATAAGTGTGGGGGGAACCCTTCTTATGAGAAACAAGGCAATACATACAGACAAAAGGTCTTCTGGCAGCCTTTCACTATTATTTCCCACTAATGTATACTTGCACAAATTATAGAGCAACACAGAATACACTCCAGGCTGCATGGAGAAAATGCCTTTCATGAAGAGGTACCAAAGGGCCTATTAAAACTGAGCATTTAACTAATTTGAAAAATAGATCTATATTTGGTTTATGTTTTGGTACGAAAGGTGAAACAGCTTCTGCTGTTTTCATTACACTGTTGACTTTAAAGAGAGGAGTAATTAGGGAATGTTGTGAATCTGCTTGTGCATTTGGCTACAAATAAATTCAAAATAATAAAAAAAGGAAATGGGGAAAATCTGCTACCTTATGTAGAGCCAGAAAAACAGCCCAGTACTACAGCTGTTCTGGAGGACTGTGCCCATCAACCCTCACCCAACAGCAATGCTGGATATTTTGGCTGCTCACTACCACCCAACAAGAAATGCTGTTGGGTAGCAGGAGTAGCCAAAATATCCAATACCCCAACTAGGACAGTGGCAGTTTCTGTGCAATGAAAGCAGGATTATGTGGCTTAGATTCTTCAGTGTGCAGAGAAGAAAAAATGATACCAAAAAACTGCAGTCTAATCATCATCATTTAAAGAGATCCTTTTCCCCTTCAGGTACACTGTGACCATTCCCTTTCTCTGCATAGACACTCCAATCCTTTTAAACCAGCTGTTTCTGGAGGACACAAAGTCTGGTTTTCTGCTGAAGTGAACTTCCAGGCACTCACCTGTGTTTTATGGACACAGGCCATCTTTGCAGAATTGAGAAAAGGTCCCTTTTTAAATTATCAAGCAGATTTTTTGCAAGGGAAGATCAAGAAATGCTTGAAGCTTCCTCTTCAGATGACAAAATTTGCAATTTCCACCTGAACCTTGGCAGTCCCTGATCACCTCTGTGAACACGGAGCACAAAAAGGAATTGGCTTCTGACCTCTGGGCCTCCCATGCAGCACTTAAACTAACAGCATTATACTTGGCAATTCTTAGGGGTAGTGTTTGTTTGCTACTTCCCCTCTGAATTGCTGCTGTTTGCTTTGCTGAAACCTTTTTCTAATGCTGTTGTTGTGCATGTAGATGGTGATGTAGGCATTTACACACACACACACACACACACATACACATACACACACACTGGCAAGATTCAAAATACATCCATTACTTGCTTATGATGATGCCAAATATTAAATGCATTAATGCACACCATTTTTATTCATATATTTACAGGTATAAACTAAAAAGCCAAGGACCTAAAAAATAAGTATAGATCCTAAAGAAACACAAGTAAATTTGTTCACTGCAGTGTTGCAGCTAGTTCACAAGATTAGAAGGTAAGAGACTTGAGGGTAGATCTCTGCTGCTGAACTTTTATTCATGTTTCATTTAAACCCACCAGCACTGACCTGAACTAAAAGTACCAAGGCTGCAGGGAAGGCAATTTTCAAGGCTAGGAATTGTAAATGCTTAAATCGTTCCACTAAATCAGTCCCTTGGGCCTCTCCAACTTAAACTGAAAGCCTTTGGGGCAGGCATTCTCCAGGTACCTTTTTAGTGTCCAGCACAAAGTGCTCTGATACTTCTTTGTCACTTCTTGGTGCTATTGTAACATATTTAAATATACTGTTTTCAGTGTTTACAGTGAAAAAAATAACCTTGGCAGGAATACCTTAGCTGTGAGTGTGTTATCACTTCTTTCCAGCTTAAATACTTCTGTGGCAGTAGCATTTAAGGTCAAGAGCATGCTTTTGAAGCAAAACTCCTGATGTCCTGGACTATAGTTCCCAACACATTGGCCTTAGTGCACACAAACTGGATTTCTTTCACATGAAACTGAACTGGAAGAGGTGGCCCATGATTACACCTTGATTACACTTTTAATTCATCACACTGTTCATGGACATTTAGATAAATAGGGCCAACCTAGAAGGAGTTTTGAAGTAGGTCTACCCCAAAATACACAATGTGAATGTCATGTCCCTAGCACCAACCACCATCATATTGTTATGTTAGATATAAACTACAGCATCTAGCTTTCCCAGTCCCAAAACTGCCTCCCAGGCACTAGTGAATTCCCTTAAAATTAGTGAGCTGCTATTGCCTCTCAGCATACAGACAGGAAAGGAGGCAAATGTGCTGGAGGCTTGTTCATTGTTATGAAGGAAACCCTGAACTTTTAACTTCTTTTTAATCTTCTTTACAGATTCTCACTTTACAATCATACCTACAAGCTTTTTTAAGCAATTAACTCAAATAAGAACTCTGCAAGTAAACCACTACATTTAAACTGGTGCAAAGGGGAGTTTGAATGCCACATCTGTATCTTTAATCCATCTTTTCATCTTGTACTACCTATCTTCAGTACTACTGTGTCCCCATCACCACAGAGTCTCAACTTTCTTCTGTGTTTAGCATGCATCTCTTTTCATGTGAAACAGGATAGTACACTATTCTCCCCCACTATTTTTTTAGCAGAAAAGAAACAGACACAAAGATGAATTCACCTGACCAAAGTTCATACGATTTTTGGTGACAAAGAAGGAATTCAGTCCAAATATCTGCAATTAACAATCATTCTATTCTATGTAATTTGCAGTTTTCAAGATTAATTTCTGCCACAGTCCTTAGATATTTAACCCTCCAGCTGTTTACACACCAAATGCATTGATTTTTAAGTGCCTGCTGTCTTTCTATACTGAAGCTACTGCCCTTTATTTCATGCTTTCTTATTTGAAATATCTGCACAACACACAAAGTGTTCTATAAACCTCAGTGCACTTCAGGATAGCAAAAAAATAACCCTCAAGCACATACATAGATGTAAATTTGTTATTGTGATCAATTACATGAGTATTAAGAGAATTGAGAGTAAACACTCATCTAGTGTTAATTGCAACTGATTAAGGAGTAGTAAGCACCAACAAACCCCGAGTCTGACTGTGCTAATTGTGTGATTATTTTCACCTGTAAACCATTACTACTTTTTCCATCATTAAAGAGGAAAACTCCCTGAATAAATGAGAACAATTTCCATGCCCTGAATTAGAAGAGACAATAAGGTAAACACCATATGCCACAAGCATAGACAAATACTAAGAAGGCTTTAAAAGAGTGTTATGGGAAAACGCACGATGAAGTAGTGTTCATAGAGAATGGCAATACAGACTGATCCCAGTGACATGTGACCACTGTCCTCTGTCAAAAATCAGGACCACTTAACTCAGGGCTATTAATAGTGTTCTAGCTCAAAAAGGCAAGTAAAGCCTCTTGCTTTTGGAGCAAAAGGATTTAAAAATTGCTCCAAAAGAAGGTGCTCAAAAAAAGCCAAAACCATATCTCCTATGTGATCTGGTTATACTTTTGTTAGAGTTGAAACTATTAATCCCAGTAATGTAGACAATCTGAGAGATAAAATGCTACCCAAGCTATCAGTAAAACTAACTTGTTGAGAGAAGGGCCAGACAGAGCAGTTCTTCCTACAGCTGGTTTCATAACCAGATTTGGTTGTTACAGCTAGGATAATCAATAGCAATATATTTCTCATGCTACCTGAGTTTTTAAGTTCAGTTTTGAGAAGAATCAAATCTCTTGAAGGCCAAAATTTAGTGGCATAAAGTCTGTACACCACAGACTATAGAACTGTATCCAGTTAATCCTGTACTGAGGCCAGCGAATACCTGGATCACACATCTTCCCCAGATGGAAAATCCAGGCTTTCTCTTGGGAGCTTATGCCAATGGTCTAACTGTCCCTGCTAACTAAAACACACAAACCTTGTTTCTGATGTACATATTTGTCCCACCACCACTTTTCTCTGTTGATTCTTCTAACAACGATTGTTGCTAAATAGTCCAAATCTGAAGCACTCCCAGAACATTAACCATTACCAGGACTGCAAACAAGGGTCTGCTGCTTTTACCTGCCTTATATACTTTTTGTATGATCTGCATGCACATTGTCAAGTTTCATAAACTGCTGCACTCCAGTTCGGGTTTGGCAAAGAGATTCTTTTAGCCAAGCCCTTCTATGCAGTGTTCTTCCTCCAAGAAGGTGACTACACATCCAATTGCATCTTGATCTTCTTTCTAATAAGCTAAATAAATGGTATCCTGAGGCTAGGGACATTTTGGTAGCTTTTTTCTGCTCTCTCCTCAATTTTCAGGAACCCACACTCTAAAATCAGTAGTCATACTACTCCCAACATACTCTCCCCAACACCACATATTGTAACATATTTCTCTCTGATAGTTTGGTAACTCATCTTCCATATGGTAGATTCAAATATTACTTCCTGACCTGACTTGTCTCTGCAAAACAGTTTTATCATTTTATTCATAACTGATTGATTAGGGGGAAACTGTATGCCCTCTTTTAGCTCCACTTTTTTTTTTGCTTTATATGTTTGCTTGCATCTATTTGTTGAACGCTCTGTATTGAAAAGATTCATTTACTCAGCATTCCAGCATCAGCAAAAGTTCTTTTCATTTGTGAATAAAAAGACACCTGCTGTATCCCCTGCCATCAACCTCAGCTCCTTAGAAGATTTTTTTGTCCAAATATAACTGAAATCCATGAATGTGCATTCTAAAAAGCTTTTTTTTTCTCAACACTTTTTTGTTGACTCTCATCTAAAGTAAAAGAAAACTCTTAAGTATTTTCTAGTTGCCCTTGGAAGATTTTTTTTCTTTGCAGGTTATTTGACATGAAGGTTTCTTCACAATCCAATCTGCTTTGTATTGCTTTCAAGACATGATGACTGGGATTGTCTCTTCAGAAAACCAATCAGTTTACTGAAACAAAAGACTGTAATTTCCACATTTTCCAGTATGGCAGTTTAACTCCTCCTTTGTCTTTGAAGCTATATGGGTCCAATCAAATTAAATAAAACAACTAGTCAGGCCTTTTGCAATATAAAATATAGAACAAGACACTTATGTCACCAGTGCTGAACTCCAGAGAAACTATGCAGAAAATATATCGTGCTGATGAGTCCTTTAACTATAAAATCCCCTTTATTAAGGCTTTGGCTAAAAATTAGGTCATCACTTACCCATCAGTGCAACCCTTCCCTAAGACTTCAATATTCTGAGAATTACATGGTGCTGCTTTCCTGTTTGTACCTCAATATCACAATTATTCACTTGCTATTTTTAGTCTCCAGTGGAGAACTGAGGATGTGAAAGACTTGTGACAGTTATTTGCAGAAAACTTGAAACACTAGCATATATGGGCCATATCTGAAAATCACAGCAAAAAAAAAAAAAGGTATCTTGAAGACCCAAAGATTTGCCTCACTGGCATCTCAACAATTCTCCAAGGACACAAACCTGTGTAAACACATCTGTACTTGTCCTGGAAGGCTATATTTCATGACAAAATCCAACTGCAAAAACTATCAAATAGAGAGGATGAACAAGTCCATGTATCATAAGGTCTAACAAGCGTGGAATGCTGCTCACACCATTGCTGGCCAAGGCCATGTCCTCTTTGCAACAGCCTCCATAAAGCCATCAAAGTATGTGCCAGGTACTTTTTGTTCATTTTAGAGCTAGATGTAAAGGTCAGAAATGAAAAACATCCAGCCCTAAAAAAAAAATTAAAAAAAGAAAAAGACTTCTCATTAAAATTGCTTCTCTTTTTTTACCAATTCAGTTCCCAAGCTCTCCCACAAACAGCATTTTTCAGCCAAGGCAATCATTTTATCAGATGTGTCATATAACCCACCTGCACCACTTCTTGCATCCTTGCAGTAGTCAACAAAGAGCATGAGAATCACCAGGAACTACAGCTACCTAAAATCCTTCATTTTCACTGACTCAGGGTACCCATTCCCAGGTTAGCCATGCAGAGCTCTGCTGTCAGTTTTTGAGGAAGGAGACTGGTAAAGCTGTCCCTTTTCTATGAGCAAATGACCTTTGCTATTGAATGGAATAATTTACATACACTACCTGTTTCTAAATATGCAGAAGAGCTGATTACATGATATAAATACAGGCCTAATACATAAATTTCATGGTGCTCCTGATTGCTTGTGAGACATTATGCCTCTCAAATTCCAATTCTGCAGGAAAAGAGGGAAAGGAGAAGCAACGTACAGGTCCAAATCTGTACGTCCACATGCTCAGCCTTGCCTCCCTGCCTCAATCTTCTCCCAAGTCAGCTTCCAGGAGAATTCCATAAAAGCGTGGTAGGTAAAGACCACCCCAAAGATGTGGGGCCAAAGATTTCAGGCACAGAGCACTGTTCACTTTGCTACTGCTTATTCCCTATCTAGGAGTTACTGAGGCTTTTGCAAAAAGGTCATCCCTCTTGGGAAATACCATCAACAAATTATACCTACAAAAGGCTGGTGTAGCACTATAAATGTTACAATAGGGTGAGAAGTACTCAAAACATGAATTGGATTCAGAGGCTTAAAGTCTATTTCCCCATGGCAATGAAAATGTTTATTTACATCTCCTTAGAGCTAGAGGCTGAAAGCCACTGGCTATAAGCAAATGTGCACGTGCACACATACACACAGTTATTTTCAAATGAGCCACCAGTATGAAAGAAGTGCTCTCAGCTATGTGTAATTCTGTTGAGAGACTGTAGTAAATCCATTTTATCAGAGGTCTTTTATGCAATATGACAATTAATGTTCCCTCATAGCAGGGTGTTTTGTTTTCCACAGATTTAGTTGTTCTGGGGTGATACACAGATCTAAAAGAATGCAAATGGATTTAAAAGTCTCAATGTGTGCAAGACTGAAGTGTTGCCATGAAACTGGGCCAAACTTTCATATTCATAGCTTGGAACTTGGCTGGGATTTGTCATGAACAAAGTGGTTGTGTTTTCCAGTGAATTCTGGGTGGGTCAGTGCCCTGCCAAGGTTGCTATATTGAATTCCTTTTAACACTGCCTCCAGATCCACGAGCTCTTCTCTTGCCAGCTGGTGTGACCCTGGACTGCAAGCAAAAGATGCTGAACTGGGTCTGCATCAGCAGGTTTTAATGGCCAAAGAAAATCTCAACTCTTAGTCCTCTTCTGGTAGGAATTTTTGTACCTACTATTTCAGTCACTTAACTCTTCTAGGTATGAATCTCTGCTATGAATAATAATGCCTTCATAAGTTGATTTGTTCATTAGTGGTTCACATTTTTATTTAGCTGAGAGGCAAAGAGGAGGGACAAGTGGGTGGAAAAGAGAGTAAAATTAACGATTACTCCTCCCCCAGCCCTACTAGTTATCTCTACCCTAGTGATGGCTGATAGAGGCACAAATACACCAGGGCTCACACAGACATACACAATGCCTGAGAACCTTGAACAATGTCCCTTTCTGAACAGTGACATCTCTGCACAAGCAGTCAAGCTCCACTTCTCCTGTCAGAAAAAGCTGATATTCCCCTCACTCAGTACTCACATGAAACAAGTCAATTATTTGTGTGAGCCCCACAGAATCATCTCCATAACCCTCTCCAGGACCCTCAGGCCAACCCTTGACACAGGAGTGTAATCGTACAGCACCGGAATCAATTACACTTTTGGAGAGAGGGGTGGAAAAAATGACTTAGCAGGCCCAGCACAAATTGCTAAGGCTGTCCTCTGGCTCTCGTACGGCTCCAATCCAGGAAGTGCCTCTCAGCTCAATTTTCAATTATGTTCTCATCACAATTTACAACAGACAGTGTGTAATTTATGGCAATTACCTCTTCTGACATCCCCCTTTAAAAATTTCAGATAAAGAGACAGACAAAACCTGAAAGTGAGCCAAGCTCACCTGGCCTGCCTGCTGTACTAAGTTGACATTATGGGGAGAAAGAGGTATGCCTGACAAGGCAGTGAGGGAGATACTTTACAGAGTGGTGAATGCGTGCTGACAACTAAATCAAGCAGAAGAGGAACATAATTGTTGTGGATGCATTCCTTTATTTGTTAATGCATATATACAATATCATAACAACTGAATATTGCGTAAAGGGGTAATAGGGAACACAGTCTGTCATTCTGGGTAAGAGACCTGTGAAAAAATTACTTTATAGTAAAGTCATCCAAGCTCATTTGGTTTATACTTACCTTTCTGCTGAGAATAAAATCTGGGGTTGCTTCCTCCCCCAGCAAGATAAGCAAGTCATAATAGAAAAAGCAAAACCCTAAAATAGTGTAGAGATATTTGGAAGGAAAACTAAGTATTTTAAAGAACAGCAGGTAATTGATTTGCATTCTTTGACTTGAAATATTTGAATATTTTTCAGTTGTTATGCAAGTATCTTTGTATTAACAAAAACATACTGTGGTATTTTAAATTTTCCAAGACCTGAAAGTAAAACTGAAAAACCTTGTGAAGCAAAATTAATGCAATTTCTAGAATGAAATCTAGAGCTGGTAACAAATATTTTGACAGTCCTACATCTTCATTCTACAAGAATACCTAAAAATATTGGATCGATTTCACAGTAACTTCATTATTATTACAGATTTTTCCTTTTTTCAACAGCGTGAAAACTTCCTATATTCATATTTTCAAAATAAATTATTTTTAACCTGTTTTGTTTACCTTAAAATGCTAAAGAAAAAAGTTTGAATTGACAAATGTTTTTCAAAAAAAGTTCCATCATTAGGAGTTTTAAACCAGGCAGTTCAGCTCAAAAAGCCAAACTGTGAAATCTCAAAATGCCCTGTGAAAGAGAAACACCAGGAATGGCTCCAATCCACTGAAACCTGGCAGAGTTTTGCCACCAACTTCAGCTAAGCAAGGATTATACAGATATATATAAACTTATATATATATATAAAGATTAAAGATCATTTGAAACATTGAGAATGGCATCTATTTAATCTGAAAATTGTTTTACACTGGAATACACTGTGTAATACACATTGTAGGCAAAACCCTGAGTGACAGATGGTGGTACAGAATTCCTCCTCAACTCCGTGGTATTAAAAAAAAAATGCTTCTCAGATATTCATTAAGAACAACAAGGACTACTATGACTATCTTTCCTAGGGAAAGCTGTCTCATAGCATTCTCAGAGCCCATACTACTGTGTAAACATCATGAAAGCATCTTCAGTAATCTACTGCTTAATTTTAAGCACTAGTTATTTTAAAGCACAACGTTTATTAAATGACAAAGTCTGAATCACATATCTGAAGTAAACTATGAAATAAGGCAGGTGAGCAAGTGCTTAGAGAAATGCATATTGTACTACAAATCTGATGTTCTGTTAGAGACAACACCTCCTGTACAGGTCACAGAAGAAAAGGGGGAAAACAAACCAATGATGTACAAATTTGCAAGTGTTTAACATTCAACATTAGGTTAGCAGTCCAGCTGGGAACAAAATCTGGGCCTCCAAGCTGAGTATCCACTTTCTTGGTGAAGAGTACAGAGAAATAGTTACTGAATGTGTCATCTCAACCATGACAATGCAGGTACTTACTAGCAGAAAAGGAGGAAAGGGATGGGATTTTCCAAACAAGGGAAACTCCTACGAACAGATCACAAGTGAAACAAAATAACTTTAGCTCCAAGGTAACATATTCCTAATGGTATCACTTGAAAAGCATAATAAGACCCTGCGTTCTCCTGTCTGGTAGTGGGCTCAGGAGAAATTCTGTGCAGTTTACAGAAAACCCACAAAATCCAGTGCTATTTTACAAAAGGCACTGTAAGGTCTTTGAGTGAGATGAGGTTAAACACTGACTGGTGGAGAAACGGGAACTGTTCTGAAGTTCTGCTGAAGCCAAACAACTAGTATCTCCCTTGTGAGTCAACACTGAAGAAAAGCATCCAATTAATTCTTTCCATGAGGCTTCAATATCAGCAAAGAATCCCATGAGACATTATAGATAAACAAGTAAATTTGGCAATAATGAACAAGAGGCACAGGTCAGTTTGCAAATAGGTGAACTTCATCACTTCTGAGTAACAACACATCACTGTAGCTCCAGTCTACTAAACAATGCCATCACAGAGTTAATTGGCCTAAGTTTCCCACTGTAATGGAGATCTATTCCCATCTATGTCTCTTGGTAGCCCACGGTGTGGCTGCCCCAGAACCCATGTTCAGGAAAGGCCACAAAGAGAGCAAAGGTGAGGAACACTGTGCTCAGCAGTTTTCCTCCTACCTAAGGATGTTGCCTCAGTTGATAGTCATGGATATATTTCTTTCAGTATGCAAGATCTAGGAGCTGAACCTCTTGCTTTGCTGACATCAGTGTAAGCTCTGAGTTCTGCATGACCAAATGCAACTAAAGCCATGGTCCTCAGACCATAGTCAAACCATACACTTCAGAGTCTCTTCTCTCCTTCCATCTGCTAGGTTAGCAGTGAAAACCTGATTCTTAAAGGCTCATGTCTCTGAGCAATCAGTGATCTGAAGAAATAAGCCCACATCTGTTAAAAGATGCAAGAAAGAGAACAGGCCGCAGGAGCATTTTAATACTCCTCCTTGGATAATGGTTAAGTTAAAAAAAATATTCTATGGAAACCTCAAGGATCAGGACAAAAACAACTTCAATTTCACAAGAATTGCATTCCCCTTAGAAAAACGAGGAAAACCTGACTACATTATAACAGAAAGTAAAGGGGTACATGTCTGCAGGTGTAAAGTACTTCCTCAAAGTTTAAGGAATAAAACCCCCCAACTATATCTAGTTTTGCCTTACTGGCAACAGCAGCAGGGATTGTAACACAGAATCAGGGTAGCTAAAAAAACACAAGCAGGCCACTCTCATGTGTCATCATGCGAATCAAACACCGTTTCTAGAAAAGGACTGTTCTCTGAAAGAGCTATTCTGTTTAGACTGAAAGAGCTGTAAGAGCAGTGCTAACTGCATGCTCCAATAATGAGCCAGCACAACAGGATCCAGAGATCTGGACTGGAGCCTTGAGGCATGACAACAACATAAATAATCAATGACATCAACGTATTTTGGATATAGACACATGGGACCCAGTCCAAAGATGTCCATTGTCTTGGGCAATTTATGGGAACCAGAGATAAGTATCAGCCCTTGTCTGAGGTCTACCTCGCCACTTGCTATTTACTACGCAACACATTTTCCATGTCTCCTCACCTTAAAATATTAAGAGTGTATACTGCAATATACTCTGTGCAGCACAGGCTTCCAAAATCAGCAGCTGCAAGATTTTTGTTTCATTTTAAATTGTCAGTACAAGTATTATTTTAGCACTAAAATAAGACCATATCACATATGAACAGCAAAAGGTATAATTTAATGAATATGAAGCAGAAGTCTCTTTTCCAAGGTGGCCAACAAGAACTTTCCAATGATGAATGGAGGGACTTGGGGAATGAAGTATAAGGTACACTCCGGTATCTTGGAGCATCTAGACCAACAGTTCCCAAAGAAACATCACAACTTCAAGTAGAATCATCAAACCAACAGAAAATAATTATGTCCCTCTTTAGTAATATGATTTCAGTTTGCATTGATGGTTTGCAGTAAATTATCAGCCGCTAAGTGGGATGACAATAAAAAGAAAGTTTAGCAATTGCTCATGTAGACATATTTTAATCTAATATACTGTCAAGTATATGAGATTTCAGGTTACTAGAAATAAACATTTGTCACCAAGATAGTTTTATTTAGATTCCTCAGATCTGGTTCTGCAGTATGTAGATGAAATTCTGACATCAACAGAAAAAAAGTGATAAAGCCAGGACATAGCACAACAAACCATGATCTTCAGGTCTGAGATTCCAGTTGCAGTAAAGAATAGTTTAAATCTGGAATGAGGTTTAACTATTCCTTACATCTTTTCATTATTCACTAGTTTGTTCTTCACTTACAACAAAACGGGAAAAGGAAGTAGATGCAAAATGAGAACTTTGAAAACTATCATGCCACAAAATAACTGCAAATTTAGTGGATTTTTGTGGTTCAATTTCTAGTAAGAAGGAGAAAAAAATGTTACAATTCCAAATTTTAATTGTCCTGAGTGGGGGCGTGGAAGAGAAAAGAAAAAGCAAAGTCACCAGGCCTTTACCTCAGACACTTGCAGACCTTGCTGCAGCCTAACTCAATAATTACATTGTACTGCCAGCAACAATTCAATTTTTTTTTTCTCGCCTGAGGGTTCCAACACATTTGCACCATAGGGAAGCCTTTTCTCTTTACATCTCAAAACTCTACCACAAACTCTTCCTTTATTCATAACAGCCAGATCCCCAGCTGAGATAGGCACTTTCGTATTGCTCTAGATGACAGTTTTCTGTGTTCTTTCCAAGCTCAGGGGGTTTAATAAACATATCTGGCAATCTTTCGATAGCTGGAGGGCCTGGGATGACACTGTGTGCAAACAATATGCTCTCACTGCTAGGGAAACAAGTTTATTCAATTCAATTAATAGATTACAGTCAAGATACTTGTTATCCTGCAATAAAAAATAGGAAAAGAACTATGAGAATTAAGGCAGGTAGCAGGATTAGCACCTGGCAACGCAGCAAGACAGGAAAAATAAGACAAAAACTTAACTTGTTGCATGTATTTCTGGGTTTGGGGGATTTTTTTGTCTTTTGCCACACAAACAGTGGCACAAGCTGGTAGTCTCAGTACAGAACTGACTTCTAACTCACTTGAAATTAAGCTTGGCCCTCTGAACCTGCAGCGTCTTGGGTGCAGCACTGTAAAAATATATCTCTGTTTCCTCCTACAAAATGGGGATATTCCTTTTCATTTACCTAACTACAAGGGGTGTTTTCCATTAGAGATAAGCTATAACTCTTTCTTGCTGAAACTCCACTGTTTACAAGCCAATTACAGCAGCCAGGATTTGGTTCCACATTTGAAAGAAATGGAAGTAAAATTCTGTTTTTGAATTTAAACTCTATTCAAACCAAAGCATTTTCTTAACATAAACAGTTTGTGGAATACAGAATTTGCTTCTATAAGAAATATTTCCAGTGCAATAATATAAGGGAAACAGTCATGCTTTCTTGATGGAAAATACTTCAGGAGCTGGTGGTCCTGTGTACCCCCTACTTTAAGTATGGATCTGCAATGACTTGTCCTTTCTGAAATGTTCTCAGAACAAGTTTAAACTTGCAGAAGTTACCAAAGGAGAAAATCTAATTTCACTACCAGAGTGACAGGTAAATTTGCCTGAAGGATAATTTGTGGTTAAGGCACACACAGGAACACAAGAGATAGAAAGTTAATTCATACCATAGACTTGCATAAGTAACCCAATATCCAAGAGCCTCAATTTCTATTTGTAAAACAGGGTTAAAAAACATTCTTTTGTCTGGTTTGCCTATTCTCTTTGGCAACAGGGGATATATCTGATGATATGTCTTCTCTGTGCAATGGCTGCCCAAGTAGTAACAGGGTTCTCAGCATAATATGGCACGAGGAACAAGAAGATAGAAAAATTATGATAAAAGAAGCTGTGTTTGGAGATGAGAAGACTGTCCCAGAAGACTGACCACCTCTTCTAGAGATGTTCTTGTGATTGTGATATTTGAGAAAAAAGCTACCTTTGGTAGCTGGCTAAGGTCACCCATTAGCCTCTCCAGCATCTGAGTTCCAGAAGGGGCTCACTCTGAAGTCAGATGTGCCTTATCGCTGCTATGCACTCCAGGGAAGGAGGGAAGAGCTTGTAGGTCCCAGCAATAGCAAAGAACTTCCCCATTAAGTCACTTCTGCTCTGCAGCAGCTCTCAGTGTCCAAGAAGTCACAAAGTCAGTGGCTACACACTTGATGATACTCCAGTCCATCATTGCTCCTAATAGTTCTGTCCTTATGGCCTTGAAACAAAAAATGCCCAATGACCTAGAGCAGAGGAAAGGCTAGTGCAAGGCCTTTGCTTACAGACACAGGTCACAACCTGAGATACACAGTAGTTACTCTTAAACACACATGGTCAGCAATTCAAGAGGTCAGTCAACAGGTCCTTCCTCTCACTCTAAGCCACATATTTCCTATGATCTAAATATCAAGTTTTCATTTGAGCAAATGCCTGATAACCGCAAAGCATTTCAGTGGGATCCCTGACTGTTTAAGAATTGGGTCACAGTAATTAGTACAGATGAGTGAAGAATCAAAAATTAATTATTTATTTACCTAACTTAGCTGCTCCTTTGTTCTTAGATTAGCCAGAAGCTCATGATGAATTTCTTTGGACTTCGAGTAGCTCAGCAAACGTGTTAATATGTTTATTCTGTGCCCTGCTCAGGAATTTTCAAAATTTCACAATCTCATGATGTCATTGCTCATCTACAACTGAAAAATACTTGAGTGTTCCAATTGCTAAAAAATTCCAAGCCAAAAGTATTTTGCCTCATACAGTCCAACTGTTTGAGTATTTGCAAAAACCAAAACCACACATAATTGGAAAATTAGCAAGTTCTGAATAGAACACAGTACTTTTATATTACTGATTTACCTGTTATAATTATTGCACTGAACACACTGGGAACTGGCCTGTATCCAGAGCACTAACATTCCTCCACAGTTTTAGTTTCTTTTCACTAATGGAAAAAAGGCCTATGGAATTAATAGGAATGTGAAATTAGCCAGGATGAAACTTTTAGGTTTTCCTTCAAACTCCAACAGAGATTACTCTGAAGATCCACAGAATCAAATAGGCAGTTTTATGCTTCCCACTAAATTTTACTCATTGGGTTACTACTTTTACAGACGATACAGAGCAGGGGAAAAAAAGAAAGGGGGGGAATAATCAAAACTACTCTGACTATCACTGGTTTTGTTCCAATGGTCTTAGTAGGAATCTGATCCTGAAGTAAAATATAAATCCAAAAATGCTTTCAACCAGTCCTCTTCTCTGGTTCTTTAAGTACATGCACTAGATCCTGCTGACTTTGCAGGGAAAGCTGGGACATTTTTCCAAGATTATAGTTCATTTCTCCAAGGGTAAGTAAATGGCATTTATTCTTTTACTATATGAAATATAGTGAGTCTGTACTCTTTTATTCCTGTATAAAACTTAAATCCTTCTTCCATTTCAGTCAGTAATAAACACTAATTAACTTTTAGCAGTCAGGATCAGCACTGAAATGTTATAGCATGTGTTACAACAGAGGAAAGCTGAAAAATATTATACAGTATAGAACAAGGAAAACTAGGCAGAGAAATAGCACAAGTACAATGCATATTCTGATCTCTCCTTCACTTTCAAGTGCACATTTGTCTGCTTTATAAGAATTTGCTAGCTACAACAAAAGTTCTATTGAAAATCTTGATATTCTGATGCACTACAGAAAAGAAAGCTTTATTTCTTAAAAAATAAAAATCTGCACATAGCAATTAATCTTAACGTTTTTAAGAAAATAAATGTCACACAAATTTTAGGTCTTTTAAGGAATATTAAACAGTTTGTTGCTTGAATGAATGAGTCAAATCTATACTACTTACCTACTTGGGGTGGGTGTCTGTTCTGAGAACAAACACTCCCTGAACTCAGTGTACACTGTGTTTGAGGAACCACTCGGCAACTTGGAACTTTATATTTGAAAATAGTTTGCATCTGTAACTGCTATTAAATGAAAATCGGAACATCACTGGCTGGGCAGCTGCTAAGATTTTATAATCACACAATAGAGAGGATTAAATACTTGTAAAGAGTGCATTAGACTAAATTCTGTGCTCAGTTGCAATTGTACGACCTTAGGAAATCAATGGGGTTCCTCATTTGCAAATGATGAGGGGTTGGTCCATTCCTTAAAAAAAAATACCTCAAGAAAGTTCAATTTGAGAGAAAATGATTGTGCTTCTCCCTCTACTGTTCCATGTCTCATAGCTAACATCTGGTGAAAATTAAGAAGCAGTTTTCCCCCCTTCCCCCTCACCCCCCAATCAAACAAAAAAACCCCCACAATACAAAACCCCGCATATATATCTGATGTATTTTATACATATTCATCCTCATAACTTGACAGATGGGAGGAATCTTGCAGTCATTTCTGAAAGCAGACAAAAGGCCGTTGGTTCTGCTCCACATGATGATTTGTGAAGACAGAATATCACCCGCTTCCGTTGATGATTATATAGTTCTATCCATCTGTCTGCCACTGGAGGTTGTGAGAGTGAGATACAGCTCACACCGTCTTCATAAACAAAAGTAGACTGTGCTGTCAGTAGTCAGACACGCCAACTAATTGGAGCTGTCGACAGACACAATATTCTGTGTCAACAGCTCTGGTAACAGTTTGAAACAGCAATGATATGTTGGGTGATGGTGAGGATGACACATATGTCTCTAATAGCATGCTAGAAATCTGACATAACTAGAAAAGAATTACTAAAATGTAATTCCCAGCCTCTAGTTCTGCTGTTAAGACTTCCCAGTCAGCACAGAGAGGAAAGAGATGCTTGTGTGTGTTCATGTGAGTGTGCTTGTACTTGTACACATCTTCTTCTGTATCACTTCACATGCTGACAGCTTAATTTGATACTCATAATGCCTAACTTAAAAACTAAGCTTTCCACTGAATTTCAAGGAATTCACCAAAATTCCTACACAAATTTAAAATTAAATGGAGGGGCCTTTTCCACCACTCTCTTATGAACTGGAAACAAACTAAAACAGATCAGACAGCAGCCATGTTAAATGGACAGTTCTGACTGCATCTGTGCAGGAAAGAGGAGTGCCATCGTATTGAAAAGTAGTTTGGTGGACTCATCCAAATGATAAATTGTTGTCTGGTCTTGCCAAGATTGAACAATCTTCATTTCAAAGTTAAGCCCAGGAATAAATATTTGCAGGATTATGGCCTCAGTTTCTCTTCAATAGCGGATAAGAAAATCCTTCATCATCATTACTCCTTTTGGATTTGAAAGCAGAAAGAAATGAGTGTAAAAGGTTGATACAGTACTGGGGAAAGAGAGAAAATATGACATTTGCTTTGCTCTACTCACACATATATCTGCTCACCTTATACATTTATCTGGCTCCTCCCTTTCCAAGTGTAAAGCAAAATTAGGCAGACTAGGTTAAATAACTACATAATATGCTAGTTTACAAAGATACAGCTTTTTTCTTTTTTTCCAAGAGTTAAACGAATATACAAACATTACAGCAACTCTGATAGTAAATTGAATACTAAAAAGTCCTTACGTAGGGACCTACAACAGCAGGTCTGGCATCTCACCTCAAGGGCCAGGGCACAGTAAACTCTAGTGCACACTCTACATCAGCTCTGCATGGCAGAAGGACCAAGGTGGTGCACTACTAGATTTGAATACTGTCCTTGAAATCTGATAATACCAACCAAGTGCAATGATGAAGACACCCCTCCTTCCTTAGGATACAACAAAACACAGGGTCCAATTCCTTGATGTTCTGTAGTCATATATTAATTAAGGCAAGCTAAATGCAGGGCAAGTGTCAAACCTGTCTCACCAGGTATGACAGCATTGAGCTTTAAGGCAGGGACCAACTTTCTTGTTCTGTATTTCTGTTGTACGCAGAACCCCAAGGTCTGAGGGTCACCATTACACAAATAATAAAACAGGGTGACAGCCCTTTTTGGAGTTCAAGTGACCACATTTTAGCCAGGATTTGAACAGCAAGGTCTGAAAGATTTTTCATCCCAGAGAACGAAGAGAATCATAGAATTTAGGGGTTGGAATGGACCTTACAGGTCATCTAGACCCAACCCTCCCTGCCATGGGAGGGACACCTCCTCACTAGATCAGGTTGTTCAAGGCATCATCCAGCCTGGCCTTGAACACTGCCAGGGTCGGGGCAGCCACCACATCCCTGGGCAACCTGTGCCAGTGTCTCACCACCCTTACAGTAAAAACCTTTTTTCTCACATCCAACCTAGACCTTCCCTCCTTCAGTTTGAACCCAAGCTGAAAAAAAGAGAAGGGAGCAAGCTGGAAAAGCCACATGAGTACCTACATGAAGTTCTTCTGCAAAGCCCCTGGGAATGAGGCTTGTGATGGTGAGTCCACAACGTACCAAACTACAGTGATCCCAATTTGGGAGAGACCATATGGATCCCAGAACCTCCTTTCCCAGAATTTTACAGTAAACTGCAACAGTGCAGTTCTGCTCCAAAGGGAGGATGTCAGCACCCACAGGGTGGTATGATCTCATTAACCAGCAGCCCAATGCTGAGAAGGCCCCGTACATCCAATTAGCTGTCCTAGCAGCTTCTTGCCAAACTTAGAGGGACAGAGCAGGAGGAAGCAGGTTGGAAAAGATGTGCCCAGAGGGCAGGAAGTCGGAGCCTTACTAAGGAACATGCAGTGACAATAGCTGAGGTTACAGAGGAAGAGCCTAGTCTTGTTTGCTGCATAAATCCCTATATTATCTCTTGCTACTTGACCTGCTCCAGCAGCCAGCGGCACAAGGAGCATGGCGTGCAGGCCTGAGCTGGCTGCTTCCAGCCAGGAGAGGGCACACAAGGCAGTTCCCTGTGAGACAGTTTGCTTGGCAGCCACTTACTCTTCCCATCTTCATGGCTGTTTCTTTGCACTGATGTCCCTTGTGAACCATCCAGACTGACTGTGTTCAAAATTATAATGAGAAAAAGACTAACTGAAAAGATAAGCCAATATCATCTGTTGCCAAAGCTACAAAACTAGGAAAATCTGTCAAAATATTTCAAGAGAAAATTTTTTAAAAAACCAAGAGTGTGAAAAATAAAGTCCAGCAATATTATTTTCCCCACCTAACCACAGAGCAAGTTGCTACACAAGAAGAAGTGTGTATAAATAGTGTGTCAGCCATTTACTGTGAGTGTGACTCTAGCAGCTGGGCTGTTTGCATGAGATGCAAATTTGGAGCCATTCAGGGAAGGAAGAATGAAAGCTTTGGCACTCGCTGGGCAAACACTAACGGGTTCGGGAAAAGGGCCAGCAAAAGACAAATCACACAAAATAGTGGGTGGTCAGACTTAGGACAAGGAATAGTTGGGCAAAATACCTCAAACGATCCAGCTCAAGGCAAACACTGGACACTTCAAAAGTTTTGCTTTTCAATTCCGAAACACAAGGAAAAGATATCACTACAATCACTACTGCTACTGGAGACACAGCAGCCTTCACAGCCCACAGATACTTGCTGATATTCATCTTGCATTACACTTATCCATGCCTACTGTGTCTGGCTCTGAGTCATCACTAGTCACAAGAACAACTCTATTAGTTGCCATGTTCAAAAGTTAGTGACAAAATACCAATAAAACTTCTGCTCCCAGAGATCAACTGAAGGAGTTTGGAAAAAGTCAGGCTGATCACAGCTTTAATCTAAACAAATAGGTGGGCTTTAACACTGAAAAGGTGCTTACAACAGACCCTGTAGCTTATCGAGTAAAGTAGGAGGGTATTTCAGGACTCTGTCCTCCTGCTACTTCTGTGAGACATCAAGATTTTATGGAGTCTGGTTTCTGCCTACAGATACTTATGGCAGAAAGACACCAGGTCTATTGTGATTTTTGTTGTTTGGTTTTTTGTCTTAATGAAGTGAATCTAGGCACAGCACCAGCACTCACTCTGTCAAATCACGTGCATTTATTTCACCAAAATGAGCCAGAGCCTAATGCATTTGAAGATAAGTTCATTATTCAATCTTCCAATGTCTTTTCATGCTGCTTAGACTCACTGCCTTGTACCACATTGGTATTTAATAATTATTCTAGCTGTCTCCAAAGCCCTTTCACCACACCTTGTGTGGCACATTACAGACAGCTTGGATTTTTCAGGTACAAATTGCTAAACAATTACTGATGAGAGAAAGGTCATAATAATAGGTTACAGAAGCCTTTGCAGCCTGCCTTTACTTCATGGCCATTTATAAAGAACCATTTCATCCCATTGTTATAATGATGAGAAGGAAGTAGTTTAAGGTAGTTATAGACAAGCAAACAAAAGGCAGGAGAGCAGTGCTGTATAACTTCTACTTTCACTTCCTGCCTACTCCATTACTTCTGGCATTATGGGAGAAATAACATGATTGGAATGACCTAAAGGTTATAGCGGGTGGGCAAGGTTTGCCTTGTCGAAAGCAGTGCGAGCACTGTTGGCTAAACCTTTTTGAAAGCTGAAAGTGGTGCCGTTTAACAAAAATACTAAGCTGTCATTGAAAAAAGTACATTACTTAGAAATAGTGTTTCTTCATGGGCTTTCTTATCTCTATTTTCCCCCTTCAATGTTTCTTTTTTTTTCCTATGGGAAAAAAAAAAAGGAAAAAAGGCACAAAGATGAAATCTCTCTGAAAAGTTGAAAGAGTAGAGGACAGATTTTGCACTGGTAGAAACTCCATTAGCTACATATGAATACCATTGGTTTTAAAATGGCAAAATCAAAGTCCAAATGGTCCAATCTGCAACACTGCAGATCACACAGACAAAATTCTTTGAGTTCCTGGGAACAGCATGGATATGGTCATTTTTATTACCTCTATTTCTGTGCAAGCTAGCTGGCTTCCTCAGTATTTGAGGGACAGGATTTTATCCAACAAATCAAGGAATTTCAAGTCCAGCCACAGTTCACAGAAACATCCAGGTTATTTAACAATAATCTGCCTTTGGGAAGAGAAAAATCAGGACAGTTTAACTGACCAGGAAAAAGCAACCTCAAACACAGCCAACAGCACAGTGATGGAAGCATTAAGACAGTAGTTTGGTACTTTCAGCTAAAGGATGAGACTCTCAGTCTTGCTTGAATTTTTTTCTACATTATGCAAATTACAAAAGAACATAGTACTAATGGCAATGGATCACTTCCCAGCACTTCCACCCATGTTCAAACACTAAGAGACTTTTGTTCAAGAGTAGCCCAGTAAGCAGGAAACAAGTCCACCTGAAAGATAAGTGATACCATAAGTAAAGCACAAAGCAAGACCTGGATCTCCATCAAGAGGTGTCATGGGCTTCCTCCTTTCAAAGAAACTTCATGTTTCCACCTGAGGAAATTGCTGGGGGCAGATCTACCCAGACACCATCTTCCATTAATTTTCATTACATTAGTCTTTCAATCTTCTGAGTTTCACTTTCCCTTTCTGCAAAACGGAGATTAAGACACTGGTTTACCAATCAGAATAAAACTGGCCTTTGGACAACCCCCATTCCCATCTTATATTCACACATCCAAACTTAGTCTAGGTGGAAAATGGACAAGGTGGATGCCAGTCAGACTTCTGAATTATTTACCCAAAAATATCCTGAGGCTGCATCATATATTCAATATAAATCAGGCAAGACTGGCCAACCTTATTTATTGATAGATATAAGCCTCACTTACTGCACGGGACTCCGAGAGACATACACAAACTGCAGTCCACGTGGCTGCAACATGCACATGGTCACACTTCACCTTGCTCTCAGCTCCAGATGACAGACAGAACCAGAGTTGTGACTCACAAAAAAAGTCTGTGACAGGAGATTTTGCTACTTCTACACTTCTAGCTTTAGAATGGGAAGAATTGTATTCCTTACTTCATCAGACTGAGCACAGGGCAAAAGGATTTCATCACAGATCACTTTTACATTGGCAGGCATAGACGACAAGCAAGTCCTGACTTTTAGCAGATTTCCATTTATTGCAGTCCAGAATTTAATCAGCTAAATTGATAGTCAACTATTAGTTTATTTTTGGTCAAAGGTTATTTAAAAAGTAAAAGCAAACAAGTCTGTAAAACAATTTAAATGCATCAAAGTTTATACTCTACATTATGTAGTAAATCCTCCTCTCCTTCAGGAATCCAGCCAGCCAAACTTTTGTTCCCTTGGCCAGTTGCTGGAATAATAGCCTCTCCTTTGTTTCATCGTGACTTGATTACTATAATTATTTGCTCGCTAGACTTCCAGCTACTGCTCTGATTGTGAGGAGTACAGAATACAACTGCTAGACTACATGCTGCATCTAAGTCTTTCCATCACATTACCCCTATATCCCCATATTAAGAGAGCTCCATTGCTTCCCAATGCAGCGGCGGCCTGATTTTTTAGATCTTCCTACTAATTTACAAGGCTTTACATTGGAAGCCTCAGATAAATCTTTTGCTGCTCCATGTCTGAAGAGTCTTAGGGCTGTACTTGTATATGCTTTTGTCTCCCCCATAGTGTTTTAGACCCTGAACTTGTTTAGCCTTACTCACATGAGCAGGTTTACAGACTTCAATGGGACTACTTACATGAGTAAGAAGTACTCATATGAGTAGATATTTGCAGGCTCAGACCCTAAGTGACTTGGAGAGCTTTACTATTATTCACTTCTTGAAAAGCACTTGCAAAGAAACAAGAGAGGACTTACCGTATTTATTCAGAGTTATTATATATTCACCATGTCTTCTTCTTAAGCCCTCTTTGTTCTTGAGTACATGTACTCTATCTACAGTAGCGATACACAATATTTCTCTCAGGGGATTTTCACATGTGAAAATAGTGAGAGTTTGACATGTTGGACTGTTGGGGGTTTTGTGTTGTTTTGTTTTGTTTCTCCCTGTGAGAATTTGTAGATACCAACTTGAGACAAAGAGGATTTTGTTATTTCTTCTGTTGCAGCAGCACTAACAAGCTTGTGCCAGGGAGTAAGGCTCCACTGCATAAAAGCATGGTTCACACACCTCACAAGAAGCCATCTCTTGCCCCTAAAGTGTTAAAGCTGCAATTTCTCTACACTTTAAATTGAACACTGTCATTTTCACCTTAAAACACTTGTTTCCTTCATGCATTTTCAGCTATGAGGACAATCAATTTTGCCATCAGACTTAGAGCACCCAGGTCTAGAATGGCTCATTTATATTAAAGTTCATATTTGCCACCTATAGGATACACACAACTGGCCACACAGATTTTTTATATAATGAGAGTTGTTCTCTTCTCTGGAAGACTTGTATTCCTTGCACGAAAGAGGGGCAAAGAAAAAAAGATGCATTGTTCTGTAGCCTGCCATGCTAAGAAGCTGCCCTTGCTGGGAATGCTGGATATGTCACAAAAATGTGCAAACTGGGCTCACTGAACCCCCCAGATCTTTTAAAATAAATTAAATGTCTTTCCAGCAGAACACAATGGAAAGGTACAGATAGATCATTAAAAACTAGAGGCTTTCAGAGGCTCTCAATGGTGATTTTTTTCTTTCTGAAAACACCAGAAGAGATGACAGGCTTGATCCTTTGCAGTGCAGAGTGCTCCTGAGCACCCTCTATTACTGCAGATGGGACGGAAAAAGTGGGGGCATTCAGCACTGAGGACTGCTCGTCACCTTGCAGTGTTGTAAGCTGCTAGAAAATTCTTGCATTCCACACATGGCAAAATCTGTCCCTCAGTTCAGAGTGCCTACTACCTCCAGAATAGAGACCTATGAGTTGTTTCCACTGGAAATTCCTGTTCTTGGCTAGCAACACCAGTCTAGCAAATCTTTAAGATGGACTTGCATGGCAGAACACTGACAAAAGTGTGGTCCATGCTGTTTTCCATCCAGGATGGGCTGCATCCTAGTCAGGTCATCAAGTCATCAATCATTGAGCCTCAAAAGCACATCTAGTTTGAGCATCTGCCCTAATATCTTTGCAGTAACACATACAAGAAACAATCTAGATAGACAAGGTGACAGCCGAGAAAAGGGAGGGGTGATATACAAGTGTGGTGGAAAACTGTTACCATTTTCTTCTGTCTATCCTTATTTCCCATTAACCAGAAGGTTAGTGGTTTTCTTTTCCAAGAAAAGACTTCAGTGAAATAAATAAACACTGACACTGGGCAGGCACAGCACAAAACAATGACCCAGAATTTGCATGGGGAGGAGGTGGGTGAGGCTGTTTGGTTTCAAACAGCTCCAGTCTTGGACTAGTTTGCATGTTCTCACCTGTGTACTTAGCCACAGGTAAGGCACCAAAGAACAGCCCAGCTCCACAGCACTGTCCACCTACCATCACATACTGCTTGTTTTAAGTTGTATAGGTAAACCTAAGGGAGGGGTGACAACAGGCAGGGAAAAAGCACAGCTGATATAAATGCAACATATTTCTGCTGGTTCTGAGCCTGGATAGAACATGAAGTATCCCAAAACAAGACAGTGAATGCTTTGAGTCCAGCCATCTTTCAGTGCGTTCTGCACTGCACAGATCTTTCTCCACCTTAATCTAGATCACAAACCTGGGAAACTTTCTGTTGGCTGAAAGAGAGAAATAAAGCTTCTTCCCATGGCTTTTCTCAGAGTTCTCAAAGCTCTAGTAATAAACTGATTTTCCTTTAAGAAATGTTGGCATACCACTGTCTTGTGTCAATTTTCATGGGTCACCATGAAAACAAGATGGGTAGCATGAAATTAAAAGAGTTTCTGTTAAGCTTGCAGCCTTTGAAATCCTTTAAGTCTGAAAGATGGCAACCTTCTTCCCTTCCCCAACTTACACTTCTGAGCCACAGTATGTTGCTGCATGGATAACACTCCCTTCTTCCTGCCATTCTCAAGGGAGAGAAAAAGCCTTCCAAACCAACTCATTTGGCAACTGGATTTTGGCCAGCACAATGTACCAAGAAGCAAAATTAGCAATTAATAACAAACTTAATTAATTAGCTTTAATCAAAGTAGTTACTGTTCAAGATTCTTACAGTTAAATTCTAATGATGTGTCCCACCAGCATTAAGCTTAAACAGAAAAGGCAAATGGAGGTACATGTACAGTAGTAACAAATAAATATGAACTATTTTTTTAAAGTGTTTCATTCTGCTAATTAAATATTTTAGCAAACATTTTCTAATACCAATTTTCATGGTTTATATTCTCTGCTAATATTTAATATTCCAGTAACAAAACTCATATTGATAACAAGGAAATACTAGTGTTATTGTTAGTATTCTGAGGTAATGCAATATAATCTACTGAGCTAATATCTAGTATTTTAGATACAATTAATAGGCCTGATAATAATAATATCAAACAGCAGCATAAGAATTCTGAAATTAATTTCCCTAAGTTGTTTAGAGGTCTGAATTTTTCCCCCGTGTCTAACAGGAGAATGAAATGGCTGTGTATAGTCTTATTCTAACTTGTGAGTGAATACTAGTATTTCTAAGAGTACATATTTTTATCCTACAGTATTAATTTATGTTCAGAAACTCAACTTTTTTCTCTTTTAGCTGCCTCAAATCTGTGATACTTTTTTTTGAGATCCTTTCATTTGAATCACAGTGCACTGCAGATGCAGCATGTCACCCAAGATGAGGCATGGAATGTCACAGACTGACCATACAATAGTGAAGCTCATGAAATGAGAAATGTGAAGGCTTTTGAGAACCTGGGGCATGTATTTTGGAGGACTAGTTATGCAGAACCAGGCTTTCCAGTGGAAAAGAAGGCATATGTGGTGCAATAAGTTTAGGCACCTGAACATACTTTAGTGCTCAAAGCCCTTGCATTTTAACCAAAACACCTCAAAGAAAAAGACTTAATCTTATTAAAAGTGACCACAATGGCTACACATGTCAGTGTGAACTACATTGAATCTACTGGTAGATAATCAAAACAGAGCTAAGAAATTGTCTCCCATGAAAAATCAGAAGTGCTATGCTTGCACAACTGAAAAATTCTGTAGGAAACATTTAAATTTAATAGGAAAACCCCCTCAACATTATTTCCCTAGACACAATGCTTCTGTTAATCTCTCTCTACATTAAAATGACAGGGGTCTTCCAGAAGAGAGGAGAAACAGGAAGACGTAAGGGGAAGACCAGTGTGCCAGCATCAAGTTCCCTAGGGTTCCTGTGCCCATTATCTTACTGCTTCCTTGCCTCTCTTCTCTTTCCAGCTTTGCAAAATTCAAAATGGAACAGGAGTTTCCAAACAGACACCTAAGATCCCATAAACATGCCCTATTGTTTGCTCTCCTAAAAACTGGATTCTCCAAGAAGCTCCAAGCTATCCACTCACATACACGAGTACACGTGTAAAAGGCTATTTTTTCCCTAGCATTTCATTCTGATCCATCATAGAAGCGATTTTAAAACCTTGACTGTTTTTCATAGGAAAAAATGTCTAATTCCCAGCTGGTTCAAGGTAGAATGATATCAGCTCTTCTGCAGTTGAATGCCAGATTTAGGAAATGCAGACAGGGTGTGAAATTCACCTCAGCACTGGAAGCATTTCAGAGGGCTGTGCAGCAACTCCTGCTCTGTAAAATGGTGGGAGACCCACAGCAGCATTGCTCCCAGAATCCCTTTGCTCCCCAACTCATCAGCAGCTGGCATCAGACTGTGCATCACAGGGCAAACACGCAGGGTGGGAGTGGAGCCAGCCAAGGAAGAAGCAGTAGGATCTGGTAGCCTTGATGACACAAAACAATTAACTTTCACTGACTAAAGTCAGTTTGTGCACCACCACATCCCAGCAGACCCATAGGCATAAGACAGACCCACCAAATTCCATACACTTCTTTCACAAGAGGCACTTAAGTTATCTAAAGGAGATGTCTGTCTCTCACAAAACTTGGCCCATCTGTAACTGCACTTAGAATATTTTATTCCTCACTGACACACAAATAAAAGATAGGAATGATGAGGCACATTTTTCTTTACAATTACCTGGAAATCAAAACATTGGGCTAGGACTAAACTGTTCTCCAAACACATCCAAGTGTTGGATTAGTTGGTAAAATGAGAATCACACTTTCAATAACTATGGAGCATGTGTGAACAAGTGGATACATTCCCATGGCTTTGAATGATGGAGGTTTTAGCATTTCCTTTTACTCTGTAATTTCATATTTTAAACATGAGAAAAATAAACCTTAAATACAAAGCTTTTAAGCAAATCCTGCCTTATTTTAATGGCTTATGGTCAACATTCTCACATAACACACTGCCATTTGTGGTGGGAGGCTGAAAAGAACAGCTCCCCCTGCAACTCCAGTAAGCACCCAGGTTATCAGTTATCATTCTGCTATTAAACATCATTAATTTTACTGACCAACTGCTCCAATGGCAGAAAATCAGACACAGTTTGCTGCCATTAAAGTACTTGTAAATCTCCACGGGATTACATAGAATGAAAGAGACCATATAAATGCAAAATGTCATTATGTATCACAAATTTGGTGTCTTAAGTGCATTACATTTCCCTACTGAGTACAAGTGTTTTCAGGAATACACTTGTCCTCATAAGACCTAAAGGATCTAAAGTTCTTTGGTTATCCCAATTACACACCCATGCACCTTCACTGAAAGCAACTGAACTACAGCAAAGTACCAATGAAGTTTAAAAAAGAAAACATGTTGAGAATGGGAATTTGAGAGCCTCAAGCAAACTGAAAATCAACTCCTGCATGGTATATATTGGCCTAACTCCACTGTGATTAGTGTAGACAATTTACACCAGCTGCCAATCTGCTTCTTGAAAATTAAGGACAGAAACCTAAACATATTCTGGAAATCTTGGCATTGTCAGGCTAAATATGTACACATGCCTGATTCTTTTCTCTTGTCCAGTAGAGGATGCAGCTTGTTAAGACTTTTTCCAGCAAAATATATATGTTTAATTTATGTGATTAATTTCTGTGTTAATGAAGGTTGAAGGACCGAGAAGGCTGAATGCATCTATTTATCCAGGGGCCAGATAAAAATTGCTGCTCAACTAGCCAGCCCGACCCTAATATGGAAAGCCCCAGCCTTACTCAGGGTGAGAGGACAATTAAATTTTTATGCTCATTTAATCCTGTGCCCTTTCAGAGCAAAGGCTGACAATTGTGCCCAATTTTTCCAAATGTTTGCTGTTACATAACCTTGACGAACCCACCAAACTCAATTTGTGCAGGGCCTGTTGACAAAAATCCAATTGCAACAACATTCTGACACTCTCTGGGGTTAAATCCTGGATTTAGAGGTTACAGGAAAAGAAAAAACAGCACTCTAAACCAGCACTTGATTAGTTCCTACCTGCAGCAACTAAATTCATATTATTGTGTATATCTAGTCACCAAAATGCTTCCATAAGAAAGGAAGTTCTTTAAAAAGCCTTTCTGCTTCTCAAGAGTAGTCTATAAGGCTGGTATGGTTTAGCTCTGATACTCAGAAAAATTGATTCTTACAAAAAGTTAAATAATTTTAACTTTTTTTTCCTTTTTGTGTTCCAGTCTTGTCACCTGGTCACTTCCTCTAAGTGAGATTAATTTAGGGGAGCTGTATTGTATTATTAGCTGCGCTTTTGCAGTTTAGTGCAGTCAGTTTATCTTATTACTGTTATGTTCTTCAAGAAAGATTCATTTAAGTGTGACCTTGTCTATTATTTTAGGTGCCTCTTGCATCTCTATTGGGCATTTAAGAGTTGTAGAACTCTCTAATTTATTTAAGCAGGGCACTTTAAAGCAATATCTCAGTAATTTTCATTGAGTTTCAGGAGCCCTTCTACGTTTTCAAAATGCTTGAAGTTCCTCTGCTTTTCTAAGGACTGCAAATATTTGAACAACAAATAAAAATGTTAGAAAAGCAAGTTCAAGACAGATATGGAGGCAGAGAGACAAGACAAATGAGTGCGAAGTGGATTTTTTTTCTACATGGAAAACTTTATCAAGAATAGCCACACCAATGTTTTGGTGAAGAAAGTGAAAACTGATCATTCCCTCAAAATACAAATTTGTATTTCTCCTATATCTAGCATTTTCAAACTGCCCTAACATATCCTTTGTAGTAAGTCACAACAAATAAATTAGCACAAGCAAACACTTTCAAGTAACTTTTACAAACAAACACCACAACACTACTAGAGATGACAGGGACGTTATCAGCTAGAAAGTGGACTCAAAGGAAGCAGAAGTCACAGTTCTGTAGAGGGAATACTGGAAAAATAAGACATGCAAGTCTGATTGCAAGTCCACTGATGTCAGGGAAAGATTTACAGTGACTGGGCTTAGTGTGAACACTGTGGTGCTGTGGTCCTTCCCTATGCAAACCTCTCCGACTACAGTTTTCTACATAGGAAAACACAGGGCTGTGAAAACCAGACCTAGGAACATTTTTAATCAAGACTGAAAAATGAAATGAGAAAATATAGAGCAGATTCTTTAAGTAAATAAATAAATGTGTGGCATTCAGAGAAAAGCCTAGGGGAACAAGTGCCACAGACTGGGGGAGGGAGCCAGGAAAGCCAAATAAGAACCAGTGCCCTCCCACTGGCAGGGAGGGAAGGTAAATCCCTGGTACACAAGGCAACACAGTAAATTTACTCCAGATCCTTATACTCTTTTCCTCTTCAGGACCAGTCAGCACAGCTGCAATGCCAGACCAGCTTGAATTGCCTATAGCTTTAATACTTTTTTTTGATACTACTTCATGCCACCAGCTTACCCTTAGGCTGACAGAGTGCTCCTGACTGGTTGATGTGCACCTCTCAGTGAGGGCACTAAGAACTGCCTATGCAAACTAAGGACAAGGCCCTAAGTAATTTAGAGTAATAAACTTAATGATGATTGCCCTACCACTTTCTTTCCTTTCCCATATTGCCAGGAACATACTTAGCCAGTGGGCATTTGTCAACTTTCAACTGATTTTTTGCAGGATTTGGCTTGGCTTTTTTCTCAGCTTCTTATAATTTATTATACATGATGAAAGATGAACAAATACATAGTTTTATTTTACTTTTGGAGGGGGAATCCTAGGAGTGACAGCTCCCAGGACACCAAACACACCAGCTGTTCTTTTATTTTCCCATTCTTCACAGTACTGACAGTCTCAGCTCTTGTTGCCAAGCTTCTTTGGAAAACATTTTAAAAATAAATGTAGCACATATGAAAACATGCCAGAACAGTCTCCTTCACAACAAAGATTCTTCAAGAACAGAAGATGCAAGGGCTAGTGGGTAGTTGGGCTTCATCCTGGCAAATCAGAAAACTTACTAAAAATTAAAGTGCTTTGTAAGCCAAGATAAAATTTTTCCCCCTTCCTCAACCCCAACTAATACATCCTGATTAGTTCCCTGGAAGTCAAAACCAAACAAACCTGAATTAGACTAAAGATACCTGTTCTAGCCAGGAAAGAAGATTAACTCTGGTCAGAGTAGACACCCACAAGAGCTATTCAAGAAGATTAAATGTTGGAACCTGTCAGCATGGGAAGCAGTAGAGTCATCTCTGATTTTACAGGACAAAATATCATGCACAATGTTTTGACTAAAAGAGAAGTTATTGGTCCCAAATCAGATCCTTTGCAAGCACTTATAAAGGACATTAAATTAGGTAAACTCTTGATCTCTTCTTTGAAAACCATTTCTCTGTACACCTGCAAATGAAAGACTTTGGAATATAGAGTCCTCTTTTTCAGCCAGTTCCTGGGAATTCATTCATAACAGACAATCTACTATACTCACAGTTTAAATGTTTAAATGCATAAAATTCACTCTTGGCCTAACTTCATCTACTCAGGGGTTTTGAGTTCTTTCCTCATAATAAAACCATTTCAGATCTTGGTTATATTTTGAGGTGTTGCTTCGAATTTGCTTAAATATTTTGTCATTCTACTGAATAGTATTCTCTTCCCTCAGAACAGAATAAGCCAGGCAACTCTCTGCAGTTCTCTTCAAGACAGCAGTATTTCTACTCAACACACCGATACTTCAACAGATAAACACTTCCATCCAACATTTAGCAAGTTTAAATTTGCCTCCCTTACTCACCTAGTATTATTTCTACACAGGTATTCCCAACCTCGTATATAACTACCTAGCAAATGTCTTTCCCCACAACCCTTCTGTATTTTCAAAGGTTTCCTCTCATTTTACTGCTTTGACTATAATTGACAGAATCACAAACACCTGTAAAAAGTAAAATAAAAGAGTTGGTTGTCCTGTTTGCTAGTTCGTAACACTGTGAAATGGTGTGAGAATGCAGAGCCTCAAAGCTGTCTTGGCAGGTAAATGAATGAGAATGAGATCTTACTTAGGAATTTTCAATTGCACTGGAAAAGCCTTCGCTTGGCCTAGGTATAACACTGTGGTTGGTCTCAGGAGACATGAATGGGTTAAGTGTATAAAGCACTTCATTTTCCAGCCATAGCTATGGTACCTTGGGTAATTACTGCAGCTTAAGCTAGACCACACCTTAGATAAACCTGTAATGCTGGCGTTTTCTGCAAACATTTTCTTTACTGCAAGCCGTGGCTTGCCTCTCACATATATTTGCTCTCCATTTCCAACTTGGTTTTTCCTTAGCTAGTTTGTACTCAGTTGAACCAACAAATCAGAATTTGTTGATTTAGTTCCATACCTCTTCAGTCTTTGCGTGACACAACCATACCAGTTATGCAGTAACAGCAGCTGTGGGGGCCTGATGATTGGCTTTCTGTGCCACATGGAGAAGACTGGAGATGAAAGAGAAGGAGGAAATAGTTCCAAAGGGGAATATTTTGTTTTTCTGAAAGAAGAAAGAGGCCACCTTGATTATACCTAGCACTAAGAAAGTGAATTCAGTGCTGGTGATAAATGGACATATTCCCACCTCTCCAGTGACCATTTCAGCAAACTTGAGCAATGCTGGTGCTAATTTTTCATCAGACTTCATGGAAAGAAAACGTCCCTGAGCATAGGCAGCTGAGGGCTCTGCAGAGAGCAGTAACTGTGGAGGTTTTCAATGACCAGTTTGCCTCCAGGTCTTTGTCATCACTCCTGCTAGAGCTGTCATCCCTACAGCCCAACCAGTAGCACACAGGAGCACTCCCACTCAGGGCAGCCTTCAGACAAGCAGAGATCTGCTGGACTCCAACCCAGCTCAGTCTAGAGAAAATGTCCTGCCAGAGGGAGGAGCAGTTGCAGATGAAAAGCTCTTTCCTTCACAGGGCCAGACCTGGAAAAGGATCTCTGTCCACAGCATCAGGCTTTCTACAGGCTGATGATAGATGCACTACACAATATTAATTGCAACAGCAATCACTAATCTGATAACTTGAGCTTTCTGAGTACATTCCAGCAAAGCAAAACAAGGTAATCCACATGCTACCTGACATTTGCCCTCAGAAACAAGCCTTTAGGAGAGCCGAAGGTGTATATTAAAAGCTAAAGAGAGAAGATTAAAGGATAACATTTTTTAAAACACCTAGTATTTCACCTAATATTTCACCCAAATAAAGCAATCACTGACTTCAGTTAGAGTAGAATTTGGCTAATGCTGACCACACTGGGGCATAACAGCTTGGGCATGAATTACTAAAAGACCAAATAATTTTTTTGAACAACAGTCATATCACTTTATTTTATTCAAGCTCACATTTGAAAACAAAATAAGTAGCTTAACTTTATCTAGTGTTTAAAAAAAATCACGCTGAATGAATCTTCACTCAGTAAAGAAATAGATTTATAAATAAAGAGAAAATATTATCACCATGGTTGTGATCTAAGTATTCTTATGAGTCAAAAGATTCATGACACTTAAGTTTTTGAGTTTGATACCTAGACCCAAAAAAACAAATCTAATTTTCAAAAATTCTTAATTTCAAAGAAACAATTGACATAGAAGCAGTTAGTCAAAACTCAATGTGCAAAAGGGAGAACATGGATCATGTGTTTGTAGACAATAGTCTAAGCTTGCAGAGACTTCATGCTTACATTTCCCAAAATATAAACACCTTCGTAGGTGATTTGTATGCAGGGACTTGTCATTTGATTTTAAGATGTGCACAGCTTGACATGTGGCATTAAGTGAAATAAGCATAGCAAGAAGAATAAAAAACAACTTTAACAGCAGGAACTAACTATATACCAGCAAAGAATTAGTACACTGATACTGTAAATACCTGGTGAAAAATAAGACAATACATCTCAGTTAAGCTGCAGATTTATATGACATTTTGTGGAACCATTAAGTTACTCTTTCTCTGATTATGGGTCCCCTCTTTACTCATTTATGTCCCTTAAAACTACTATTAGCATGTCAGTTTCCTGAACATCTTCCCCAACAGGGTAATGCTAAAAAAGCCAAAAAATTACATTAGAAATGGTGGTGGTGGTGAGAGAGAGGTTCCTTCCAAACATCACATTTTCTACAAGAATTAAAACTGCCTTCAGCAGCTTTCCTGGCAACTCTTATTCTCCATTTCAGAAACAATTTCTTCATTTGGAATGAATATTACCAATGGGCAAGAGATTAGGACAACATGCTACCAGAAGTGGGAGATTCTCTCTTTCAGTGGGACAACAGACTTGGCTCTTGTGCCTGGCAGCTTGTGGGAAGCTGAGATTTAAAGCTATGATATCTTCACCTCTACAACAGCTATTGTAAGCTGCTTACAGACAGCTTAAACAAATGAATCCTGAGACTTCCTCACTTAGGCTACAGCAAGCAAGGCACATGACTGCAGGCAGGTGAATTTGAAAAGCACGTTAATATTTTTCCAAAGTTATCAAACATTCTAAAACCACTTTCAACATGCAGAGAGCAATACAGGTTTTTCAGCACAGATTAAAGGTGAAATCACAAAGCCAGTTAGTGAATCCTAATACAAAACTTCATAAGGTACTCAAACTGTCCTTTATTTCTAGGCACAAAAGTCTCCATATTCTCAAATGCAGATTCACAAACACAAAACCCACTGCATCACTGCATTGCTTGAATTCTTGCCAGTTTTACTGGCCTTGCATAGTGCTTTGGGGTAAGGCTAGATATTTTATATGTGAACTACTTATTAAATTATCACCATTTCAGAAGATTGTTCACATGAAGGATAATTCTGAACCCCAGCACGCTCATGTATAATACTTACACACCATGTTCTTGAATGAAAGAATTAACATTTACAAGGCCTAAAATTCAATGGAAATAAAACCAGATAGCCCAGAAGCTTTGTGCTGTTTATATGTCTAAGCAATATCACCTGAGTCCTGTTAAAGATTGTCCTATTATTAATTGCTAAGCAAAGTAGTTATTTCAATTTAAATTACAAATAACTTGAACTCATCAAGAAGCTCAAGACCTGATTTTTATGATGAGAGCACAAGAATCTGGAGAGTGTTGTGCAAACATTTTATTTTCATCTCTTGGATACAATATTAACTTTACAATAGATGATGACTCCAAGAACATACTTGGAAGTATTGGAACATGCTCCATTTCCAGCTTAGACTTCAGGTATCAAAGATGACCTATAAATAGGTATAAATTAATATCTTGTTGAACAGAATTTTTCATATATTTATATGCAGACACACAGCAAAATGCATTCCTTTCCTTCTGCAGCTAGATAGGTATAAGGGAAGAATGCAGGCAGCTAATCTGCTGTTCAGGTTAAAATAACTTGGGATAGGTTCAGATCCTCTGTCCAACAAGTAAACACCAAAGCTGAAAGAGATTTCATAAGCAATAAGAGGAACAATGGAGTCTTTCTGGGGCTAAACTCAAATAGTTGTAATTTACTGATAGCTTGAGAAAGTAATTTTGTAGCAGAATGGATACAGCAACATGAGGTGCTAAATTGCATTTTGAGTTTCATCAGTGCCAACTGTAATGAACCTGGATCTTATTGATAAAATAATTCCTTTTACCAGCTACCAGAATTCTACCCCACCATTAACTCATGCTCACCCAGTTGTAGGTGTTCTCTGGGTACATGCCGTTCTAACACACAAACATTCACAAATTGTTATGACTGTACTCAAATCAGTAATCAGAATAGGACCAACTTTGGTTATTGATTCTCGAGTACACCTAAAATTAAACCTTTTTAACACGAATTTTAACAGGTCCCCATACATTTTCCTCTGTCAGTTTTGGAATTAAATTAATACCTTCAAGTGTTCACTGACTCAAAGTACTATCTACTTGTGCCCTCACTAATGTATGTGGGTTTCTTTCTACAGTAACAACAACCAGCTCCACACAGGCAACAGTAGCACAAAAAAAGTTACAGGGAGAACAACTAGAAGTTATCAATGTTTTATATATACAGTACAACAGCCTTAGAACAGAAAGCATGCATGGAAATCTGGCTGTATATTTACTCCTAAATGCAAACTTTGGCATTTAATGTTCTCAATAACAAAACACTTTTCACAATACTGTAGAACACCTCCTAGGTGGTGGATGCCTGTTTCACAATAAATATATACCTTCATCATATTTATTTCCTGCTAGTGGCTTACCACAAAGGTTACATGCTCCTTCAGAGCCAACAATTCGGGTTGCTGCAAGTGTACACAAAAATTAAATGGTGAAAACACCATTTTATCCAGAGGAACCATGTGCAGGAACATAACCTTTCTCCCTTGGTGGTGCCCATGCAACTCCACCTTGATGCAGGAAT
>NW_008673408.1:208326-215774 GCF_000695815.1 Acanthisitta chloris
GTGCTCAGTTGTTTCTCTAAAACTTGAAGAAAGCCAGGTAGTGTCAAGTCTTGCTGAAGTTATAGTTGGGCAATCCTTTTCTCCTGGATCAGCAAGGCTGAATTTGAAGCCCAGGCAGACAGGGCAGCTCAGATTCAAAGATGCAGAAAAGGAACATTCAAGGATTCAAAGGACCCCATAGCCTGCATCCAGTGCAATTTCCAAGGGTTTCCTGTTGAAGAACTGAAACTCTCCAAAAACCTTTCTCCTCATATACTCAATCTGCTCATTACAGAAGATGAATCTTACACCAAATCGCTGTTCACCTCCAACATGTCCCAGAACACTGAATAGACCAGCCCTTTGCAGGCAAAACTAACAGGGAAAACCATCATGTTTAAAATCTCCATAGATATTTTGAAGCTGCATTTGGGCCTTTAACTGGATGCATTCCTTGGAAGCCTCCAAAACACACACCACATATGCAGAGCTCGTAAGTGTCCCAACAAGAAATTGTGGACATACCATTATGCCTAAAACTGCTCAAGCTCCCCATTTCTTTAATCCTCAGATAAAAATTCTCTGGTTAAAACTGTGACCAGTTACTTCAAGGAATAACCAGCATTTTTCAGTAGTGTACAACATACTAGACTCTGGTCGTATTCACAATGGAGTCTGAGGGTATTAACTTCATCAGTCTGCTCCTGCTGATGCTTTTGCATTCTCTAAGGCTGGAGATGCAGTCATTGTTGGTGAATCAAGGAGCTTGCTTTGAATTTCCACATGCTAAAAGGAGGAAAATCAATCTCAAATTCAATGCTCTCTCCCCCGCCTCCTTCCAAATGGAAAAAACTGCTCCCAAAGGTCACGACGGCACTACCCTCCGAATCTTACAAGAAAGACATTAGAGCAGAACACGATCCTGCGCTCCGTCATTACTGGGGGATATTGGAAAGAGGACAAAGGAACATGCACACATAAGTGGGGAGTGGGCTCTTTTCTTGTACTGGCCACATTCAACTTGTTTGTTCAAGAAAAAAAAGAAAGAGTGGAACAAGACATGCATGCCTGATGCTGTTAGTGCTTAATACACTGGAAAAATTGTTTAGGAACAGTTCATCCTTAAAATTACTCTGTAAAACCATCAGTCATTGAGATCTTAGTTTATCTGTTGCATGTATGTTTCTTGAAGTCCATCATATTTAAATACACTTCTATTTCTTGCGTTTTTAGCTTGACTTTCATGCTTCTGATCTGGATGACTGGCTGAAGTTTCCCTGCCTTTACTGGCCCTGCTGGGACAGTGACATTCCATATATCTAGAGCTACTGTTACATTGGGAGCATCAACTGTGTGAAAGACCTTTCCATGAGGAACAGAGGCACTCTGTCAGTAAGGGCATCTTATGGCTCAATCCTGTTCACCACTAAGTATCCTGTCCACTTAACATCTCAATTCCTCAACAGCCCCAAACTGAAGAGGGCAGCAGTGTTAGAAAGACAGGACATCACAGGTACTTTGCTGTAACTGCTATGGGCACTGCATCAATTAATATATTATGTATTCTTTCAGCTGAGAGACCAGAGAAAATCTGCAGTCTAATTAATAAATTCATCGCACATCTCATGTCTTTCAGCTGTATGACTGCACTGGGGAATATCCCAATTCCTTCATTCTTTCTCCTTTTTTTTTGAGAAAGGTGTGTCTGGGGTATTAAACGTATTTGACACAGAAGAGATATTCAAATAAAGGAATCTATCACCATCACTCACATTTTCTTAGAACACAAATCAAAGTTTAAAAATTGTGTTTTAAATACTTCATTAAAGTTTCTACCTTTTTTTATGCACTCCGATGATTCCAGAATAAAAGTGGGACATGAGGAAGTCAAAAGCATTTGGTACTGACATATGTTTTAAGATAACCCAGCCTTGTGTACCAAGGAGCATTAGCCTGGAGTGGAACTGGATCACAAGCTCCAGTCCCCAGTATGGGCAGTTGCAATCCAGTGCCATCACAGTAACATCATATATTTCTCACTTTGATAGCAACAAATCTTCCAATTTCCAGTCTAATTTTATTCATGGACAATGTTTCAAAAAGAAATGCAATAAAGTATTGTGCTGTGACTTACACCTTTTGTATTACTTAGATTATAGAAACAATGAAATATGTCATAAATGTCATCTGGATTTATTTTGGTGTGCTGCTGAATGACATTCAATGGTTGACTCGTCTAATTTAAGTCTGAAGCGACTGTTAATTCATGTCTAGATTGCAGCTGAACAGGAGCCAAAGTTCATTCCGCTTTGGTTTTCTGCAAAATTTAAATCAAGCAAAATGCTTAGCATTTTTCTATTATTCTTATTCTATGAGCAACTTAGTACCAGAGCTGAGAAATCTGTGTCAGCACATGTGGGCTGGTGTACAAAAAGCCAGGAAGCTCAGAGAAGCTCTAGGCTGACCATGGCCAACCTTTGTCTGTGCATAAGGTCAATTCAGCTCCAAGATGCTTATTCCTACTTTGCAAATCTGACCTCTCTCCAACAGGAGAGGTCTACAGGGCTAGGGAAACTGCACAGGGGCTTCTGTTGCAAGGAGAAAAGAGGAAATTACTCTATACAGTTTTTAGTGAGGCTAGTCTTCAGCTTCTGCATGGCTTCAAACAGAGGAAACCCACACTGCAAGGAATGGGAGGGAACTGCCTTAAAGGAGAAAAACCTTTGCCACCTGAGTCACAGCTAGTGCAGGTTTTGCAGCTACTCTGAATCAGCCTATAGTCAAATTGGAGTAAAGTGACCTCCCATCAGCAACCTCAGCATGAGGTCTGATGCACATTGGAGGTTACTTGCATGGAAATTGGCCAGGTTTTCAAGAATTAGAGAGCAACCACCTCTACAACCACCACCTACAACAGTGCTCAATGTAACTGCTGCCCTGAAGGGGCTGCCAGGGGTCATAGCATTTCTAGCAGACAAAAACCCCAGAAAAATACAAATTGTTGTGGGTATGCCACAATACCTTGCAACACACCTGCTAGGGATTATGAGTTAAAAGGTGGCAGTTTTAAAGCAATACTGGCCTTATGATATCCCACTTACTACTGTTAAACTACATCAGATTTACAACCATGACTCCAAATGGTATGTCCTTTCAGTCAAGTTACATGGAGTAGATTTATGTGGGGATGGTACAAACAGATAATGCTGTGCTTCCTAAAATTTGCATCATCTGCCTTGTTTAATGTGGAAATATAAAACTGAACTGTTTCACGCAAAAAGGAAAATGCCCTGAAAATATAGGAGAGAAGCTATCAGCTGTGTGTGATACCCTACTTCTCCTTGTCACCCATATTCCTCAAGGTAAGAAATTTCACTATGTGGAAAAAGCAATTTTTCCCACCAGCTCTCCTACAATTCCTTAGCAGCTAATTATTTTGTCTTACTCTGCGGTGCATGTGGACTCTGAATTTTACTCAAAGCCAGCACAGAGAAACTACAAACAGAACCTTTTTTTTTTTTTTTACTCTCCCAGGTACAGGACTCTTGTCATTTGTTACCCTCTAAATTATCTCCAATTATTTTGTTTAGCAGGCTAATATGGGAACTCTGTTTAATATGACAGAAAGAACAATTTATCTGAGTTGTGCTTTGTATCACACATTAGCAATCAGCACGTTAATAAGTCTGGAAGATTGATATCAGTTTGAAAGGCAAAACCTACACAAAACAATTAATTAAGAAAGTTAAAACAAATGAACTGCTCAGGATGGAATCGGATCCATGAGACGAGATGGTAAAAGCCCAGAAGGAAATACTCTAATTGAAAACGGCAGTAGAAGGCACACAGTACAGTTAAACATTATCTTATCAGAAAATTAGCAAAATGTAATTTTTTTTATTGGATTTTTACAGATGTTATTTTTAACCGCATCAAAAAAACCCACCTCATGGCTATTGGCACAAATTGTCATAATTACTATAATTTGAAGTCTGGGCTGTGGAGTGACTGCTCAGATAACTATCTCGTTCTCCTTATGTTGTATTAGGAAAGCAGCCAGGAGACATATCTTCTCATGTTTTTTTGTACTAGGTTTGGACTTCATTTGTGTCTATTATCCAATCTCATTCTTGAGAATACTAAAGAATAAATTCTTTTCCCCCACCTGAAACACTGGAGAAAATCAGGAGGTTAACATTAAGAGAGGTAAAGTTGATTTTAATTAACATACCAATTACCTCCCATTTGCAAGCAAATTGTTTTATTTCCTTCCATATGCTCCCTGGGGAAGTCTATCTTTTTCTTTTTTTTTTCTTCTATACATGGTCATTGACTTTGGGAGGAAGAATCAGGCTCTGTGCTCCGAAATGAAGAGAGAACCAGAAGGGAAATAGTTAGCATTGTAGCCCACGTCTTGGGAACCCCATGCTGTGGGGTTAGTAGCACTTTCTAGCCTTGCAGATTGGTGTGAAAGTGCTTTACAGATTGTGAATTGCACAGTAGTGGGAAATTAGCTATCTATTTTGATTGATCTTTCCAATACCCCAAACCTCTAAAATACACACACGTTAAAGACTGTTTCCTTCCTTGAAATGAATATTTGGGGAAGATAAAGTGAAAGAAAAAAACACCCCACAAATTGGAAAATTATTTTTTATGCGGCATAACTGTACAGGATTTTGATAATATGCAACTAAAATATACTTTGAACTGTGGTTCCACTAGCTCCCATGAAAGATAAGCAAGGTTAGAAGTTATCAGAATTTGGGTGAAGGACTTTCCAAGGAAATTCTTAAGTACTTTAAGAAATGGTGCTAGTAAATCAGTAAGTGACGTTTTTCCTGTAAGTCAGGGATAAGGCACCCTCTTTCCCCACAGTATCACAGTGCCATTGTAGAGCAGCTCTTCTTCTAAGCAAATAACAAAACACAGGTCCTACACACTTGGTAACCTCCACAAAAACCCTATAGTACCCTTTTTTCTGGACTAGAGTTCTTCTTCTGAGAATCAGAAACAGACATCAAGGTGAGCAACACCCTGTTACAGCTACAAATACACTGGTATAGCATATGTGCCACAGCATGTAGCCTGTGATGCCTTCTGCTGTCTCCTGCCTGGCCTTCACCTGCCCCAGCAAGAGCAAAGTCTCTGCAATGTTCTGCAAGAGACCTGCTGGCCTTGTCCTAGGGCCTCTCAACAGTACTTGAGCTTCACAAGAAAATCAGCAAGTAGATAAGCATCATCCCTATGTTATTCATAGGTACACATAGCCATAGAGAGAATAAATAAAATCCTAGAACTCCCTGTAGAAATAAATCAATCACAGCAACTGGAATACTCTGATTATTCATGAATGTTACACTGTGAATACACAAATATACAAATCGTAAAGAGCAAAGGACACACTTGTCCTGATTCCCATCACACTGCCCTAACACAAGGAAAAGGATACAGAAGATGAAAGCAGGATGCAGTACATAGTCCAGCAAGGCTACCCAGGTGTAATTTTGTAACTTTACCATACTGTGAAAACTATATGGGTCATATGTTCAGTAGATCTTATATCCAGGAGGCCTTGCCAACATCCCACAGGTGTGCACAGGAGTGCAGTATGTGAAAGAAAAGCAATTATGTGGGTGGGTACACATACAAAACGGTGTTTCTAAATCCTGGATGAATTCATTCCACACATCTGCATCCATTTCACATTGAGGAATTAGATAAAGGGGAAGAGGAAGGAAAAAAAAAGTCTCTTCTAAAGATACCCAAGCATTAACGCTGCTCTTTGGCTGGTTCTGTCCTCAAGCATTTCACCCTTCCTTTAAGACCTACTTCAGCAGACCCCTCCATAAACAAGCACTGAGAGGCCCAACCCAGGCATCCTGGGGTCAATACACAGGGTTTTGTTGACTTCAACAACATCTCCTATGCAGACTGTGCTTCTAGACTGGAGGGAGGAAACTGCAAGTAGGAAGAAAGTGAGAGAGAGGCACCCTCCACTCCTTCCAGTTTAATTGACAGGAGGGATTTTCTTGGGGATTTTAACTTGAAAACCAAACAATAAGCTACAATCCAGTCATTGTTCTGGTCACTTTACTCACATGTTACAGACCTTTATTTTATTCTGTGTCTGTTTTTGTCCTCTCAGTTTACACTTGTAGAGGTAGGGACCTGGCTATGCATCTGTGTTTTTGGAGTGTTTCCACAATGCAAAGGAGAGGTTATACTACAAGCAGACTAAGTGTGACAAAGTGACATTATACCAGGCCAGCAAGGAGGGTAATAAAAGTTGGTCTCTTGGGTCTCAGAGAACACGAACTATAGAGTCAGTTTGACTTTCTGTGTGGAGAAGGAGGGAAAGAACAGAAGTCATATCCCCTGTATCACACTACCCTCTGCAAAATATATGCTTAGAGATAAATAAATATCAAGCAAACAGTTGATTGTTGCATTAAATTAACTCACACCTGATGGATCAGGAATGCAGAATACAATCTCCTCTTAAGTGCAGAAAACTCAGTACTGAGAAATTGGATTAACCTCCTTTGCTGAGGAATACTTTAATCTTCTCTGTACTTCTCCAATTTCTTGTTGGTTTTCGAAGGGCGCGCTTTACTCAGTGTAAGTGCCCTTCCCTGTTTGCAAACAAAGGGCTATATCCTGCAGTCCTTTCCCTGAATGATAGAATTTGGACCTTAAGCTGCAATACATCATTTCTACATGAAGTTTTTCCTTGTTATAAGAAAGCTTAATCTTCAGTAAGTTTTAGCAAAATGTTAGATTCACTGATATGAAAGGACAGCAAAAAAATTTTATGGATATATTTGATATTACTGTGATAGCATTTTTTTCTGAGTCTCAGCAGCTGGAATCAAGTTCAATATACAAATTTAAAAATATGAACTTGTAACTCATAAGATTTCAGGAGAGCCCTGAAGATAGACATGAGTGAAACTTAAAAACTCATAAAGCAAAGAAATATTTACTCGGCAGATCGAAGTCATCCAGTTCACATGGGATATATCACCTCTACATTTTTCTACTGCCCTCTCTGCTCCTTGCTCCAGTAACCCTGTTCTTCCTTCTTCAGCAACACCTCCATTTCCACCCTATTACAGTTTGTTAAATCCATCTCATGTCCCCTGCCTACTGTACCCCCAGCTGTCCTCTAGTATTTCCCCTGCATTTGGCCTACACAATGCTTCAGATGCCCAAAGCAGACAATCTCTCACTGGATCCATTCCTCTTTGTTCCCAGGACTGTCAAATGCATTTCACACCCAGCAGAACTCTTGTGCACCATGTATAACAAAGCCCAAAACTCAATCATGCTTTCAGCTACTTGATCTCCACAGGTGCCGAGGAAGACAAAGCATAAATAAGCCTCATTTTTATTTCAAACCCCAAATTCTTAAAGTCCTTAGAAAATTACTTGCTGATAAAGCTGTTTATATATATATATATACATAT
>NW_008673408.1:215834-247638 GCF_000695815.1 Acanthisitta chloris
CAGCTATGCTCCAAAACTCCATCCTCATGGGCTGCCAAAAAAACAAGAGCAACTCACTTCACAAGCCCTAAATAGCTCAAGCCACCTGGGAGAAGGAAACCACAGCATTTAACTTCTTCTCTTTTTCCCTTTTGCACTTCATTTAGCCCTTTCTGAGGGTCTCTGCTGCAGCCCAGGGTGCTCCACTATCCCCAGGATTAGCAGAGATCTCTGCCGATAGCTCACACCTGCAATTCAGACAAACTCCGTTCCGCTCTGTGCAATCAGCCGTACCTCCGTAAGGCCATCAGCTCCCAAGCTGACAGGCAAACAGAGACCCACCTGATGGGTCACACCAGACACCTGCAAAGGGGCTGAAGCAGGAAGGAGAGGAAAGAGGGAGGAAGGGAAGAGGTGGAATTACACAATTAAAAGACCAGGTTGATGTTTTGAAGGGGAGGAGTGTTACCTGCTACCTACAAGTACATAACAAACACCTGACTGTGAGACCAGCACTCTTATGCAAACCCAGTGAAGTTGTTTGCTTGTTTAATACCCAGTGGAGTGGGTCCCATTGCTAGAAATCAATCTGCTGATTTCAAAACAAGAGGTCAGATCTCCTAATAGCTACTGCTTAGGGAATCTAATTTTAATTTTCCACCAAATCTCCATTACCAAAATGTATAGAAAGACTGGTGAAATACTACTTTATTACTTCTTCATAGATGCACCCTGAATAAATTAAGCCAATTTATTTTCCTTTGTTTCAATTATGTCTGTGAAATGAGAACATGAAACACTATCGTTCTCCTATGGCTGGATTATGCCTGTGCCAGACAATTGCCTATTACTGAGCATGGAGAGCACCCTAAAATATCCATAACTAAATACAATCAGTAGGGTGTATTTATGTTTCAGTGATTGCTTTTAACAAAAGAGCACACAAAACCTAAACTGTGCATGATTACTGCTATCTCCAACTACATATATGCATAGCAGCAGTGTTCCTGAGAGAATAGTCACAACTCTTACACAAGTGTCACTGCACAGGGCCCAGCACCGATTCATCATTTGAGAAGAAAAAAGCCATGTAGAAAAGAATGTCTTTGTCAGAAGCAGCTGCTTACCCCTGCCTACTTCCTGTCTTAAAATTAATTTCAGATTAATTCACTGTAGGAAAGGGGTCTCATCTTATTATTAGTATTACTGTAAATCTTGTTCTGGAAAATGACAAAACTCAGGCCTCAGCTGATGTTATTTATTTCTGAGCCAGCCATTTATCAAAGCTAAGGATGTGACCTCAAGCCAGTTTTAGCTCTAACTTTTCAACTGAGGTTTAAAGGCAGCACTTAGAGAGGGAATGGCAGTAACCTGTGTCTCTTCAGGCAGCACTGAGCCCCAAGATCAATTCTTCTCTAATGTTACTCCTTGTTTCTAACTACTGCAGAAAGTACAGAAACCTAATGTTGATGCAGCGAAGAGAAGACATCATCTCCTTGCTTTGTAAAGGGACAGACAATAAAACACAGTGACCTTGAGCTACTGTGAGGCAGATCATGGGCACTTTTCTTTACAGGGAGTTCTGTACTTCATGAATAAGCAGACAGATTTTGTGCCAGCCACAGCATTTACTCCTGTAGCAATATCAGCACAGCCAGAGCACCCAAAATCCTTGCTGGAACCACCTCAGCATTTATCTACCAGAGACAGGATGTGTAGAGGTGAGCACACACACAGTGGAAATAAAGAGACAACAGGCAAAGTCTGTGTGTATCCAGTGTCCACCTAAGACCTCCCACAGACAGGGTACCCATGTGAGGTACAACAGCATTAACTGAGGAAGTCAAGGATGATCAAACACCATGGTTCCTTTGGACAGACTGCATCACACAGCCCTCACTAGCATATCAAGGGCTCTTCCCCCTCCTATTGGGAGCATCACATTACCAGTGATGCCAGATTGGCATGGCTTCCATCCAAGTACAGACTTGTTGATGCTTCCCTACCTCTGAGCAGAGAGAAAGCTTCTCCCAACTTTTCCTGTGCTTAGTAACTCGTATTTTTATGACCAGTGAGGAGCAGAAATTGTCAAATCCTTTGGATGTATCTGGTTCACAATTACAAGTAAAATCTCTGAATACCCAACAGAATATTGACAGTCATTGCTGAGTCTTGGATATTATTTTACAGCTAAAATTAAAGTAAGAAACAATTAGCATCATCCCACTTTGTAATAGAGTATTTTATCAGTTGAGTAGAATGCAGAGCATAATTATATGGCTATATCCAGAGATTACACACTGCGTCAAATGTCAAATCATGTCGTGTTAACCACCAAGTTATCCTGAAATTGTTCAGCGATAAGTGAGAAAGAATTTGGTCTCTCTCTGTGTGGTCTCTCTGCTGGGTGCATATTTTCCAGCTGTTATCCCCCTGACCTGCATACCTGCCGTGGACTGCTTCAAGCTTATCAATCAAGCTAGAGCAGAGAAAGCCTAACCTGACATCTGACCAGCTAACAGGAAGCGAGCAGTAGCTCTCTGCTACCTAGTGCCTTTCTACTTATCCACATGATGTGGGAAATGAACCAATACCTTCCATACGAATAATGACTGGAGCTGATGCATCAAGGTCAAATAGGCCTGACAGGTCCTTAAAATAAAGGAAAAAAACACCAACAAGAACTCCTTATTTACTTTTAAAGTCATTCCAATACTGTCAACATTAACTTCCAAATGATTAATGTAGAATGGAAGTTTCCTGCTGTCTCTCCAGTTTGAGAACCAGGAATAAGCAGTGAACCTCACGAAGACTTTCATTACAGGCCCAGATATTAGATCAGCTGCTTGCACCTTCGAAAGATCATTTCTACAGAACACATAGCCTCTTCTGGTAAGGATTGATTATTATTTGGATTAGATCAGCTGCTTGCACCTTTGAAAGATCATTTCTACAGAGCACATAGCTTCTTCTGGTAAGGATTGATTATTATTTGGGGAAAAGAATATTTTACGTGAGAAAAAGACCAAAAGCAATAGATTTTCCATGTTCTCCTGCTTTACAAGTATTTAAACCCATTCACATATAGGGAAAATTGGCATCAAATGTTGCTAGGTGACTGGAAGAACACAAAAGAGCATCAAGGCCAGGCCTGTGGCAATTGCAATAGATGTATACAAAACATGCCATCCAAAACTTCTGCAGAAGCACCAGTCCATGTGTCTTCATATGATCTCCCTCTGGAGACTCAGGAATTTTGCTTGGTTTTCAACTTCAGACAGGGGGTGGGGGGGGGTGATGGGTGGTGCTTGTGCAATTTTCCTTTTTGAATAGCCAAATGGCTGTGAACAGCCCCAGTTTGCATTTTAGTCTATTTAGTGCTGCCAAATTTTGAAAGTGTTCTTTTCTCATCTATTGGTGCTTTATGTTTTCCAAATCAGCAGAACACTAAACATCATGAATGAGTCTTCTTTCATGATTCTCAGTCTTAGAAGAGACCCAAAGGTATCAAAAACAAGATCAACATCACCTTCAATACAGAATGTCCTGAGTAGTGATAACAAAAATCAAACAAGATAACTTTCTTTTAAGCCAATAAGAAAGAAATTGGGAAGGAAATTCAGGACTGAGTATGTTGGTTTTGAAACCATTATATACAACTGTGTCTGTATCCCTTGGGGGAAAAAAATAAAAAGACTGCACCATGCTTGGAGCTTATCTTTTTCTTTAACTTATATCCTCCCTTTTAGTGTAGCTGTTTGCCACCATGTCTCTGAATCTGAGCAGAATACGTGTTTTATAAGAATGCTTTGTCCAATTTTAATAGAAATTTACAATAACCACCAGATATTTATAAAAAAAAAAAAGAACAGAGATGAAAAAGATTAAGAGGCTTAATTACACCACACCTACACAACATGAGGTGCTTAAGCAGTGACAGCAAAGAGATTCCTTTTCTCAGAAAAGATCAGATATGAGAAAGTACTGAAGCATTAGCAGGGCCCACCTGTGTGTTAGTCTTAGACCACACTAATGTAAGTTTGCTTTTTTTATTATTTATTTATTTTGCGCAGAGAAGGGAATGGTGAGAATATAAAGGATAACTCTGGCCACCCTTTCATAACGTTCTAGTATAAAAATTCATTAGCATTCCACAAATAATGAACCTTTTAAGCCAAATTGAATGCATTGGTTGAGTTGGGCCTTGTGAGATTTCTGTTTCCTCCTCTCCTCATCCAACACTTCAAAGGAATGCCTCTCTCTTCTATTAAAAGCCTGTGTCTTGTAAAAATTCACCACACCCTAGGAATTCCCCTCTTGGAATACACTATTCAGACTTGTGATTCGGGCATCTTATTTTTAGAGAAAACATTTCCAGAACAATCATAACTGGAACATGATTGATCAGAGAAGGAAGAGGAGGGTGTGTTTTGGTAATCTTACTTTCTCCCACTCCATAAATCACAGAAATTAACAAAAAGTAGTTCTTTCACAATCCAGAAAGAGAAACCACATAGAAGTCTGGTAACTCCTCTCTATCTAACTCCAGGAAGATACAGCTCTGGGGTGAAAAAAGATAACAGTAAACAGACAAGAACTGGCATCAGAATATAGCTGTGTAATACCAGCAAACAAAGAGGGCAGCTGGGCTCACAAAGAGCAGTATTGGAGAAGTTTTGGTACAATCTTCTGATAGGAACAACAGAGAGCAAAACACAAATTGACTAAAAGGTGGAATCAGGTAGGGGCTGGACTTCAAAATGGGATTTATTTGCAAATACTGTGTGAGACAGCAACAACAGACTTGATGATGCAGTGCAATACTAAAATAAACAGTGCTGCTGTTACTTCAGCCTCTTCACAATGAGGGCATAAAAGAAGCCACTGACACATTTTATCCATGTAAATGAAACTCAGTTAAAGGTCTGGGGCAAATCTGGCAAATTAAACAGTCTAGGTTAAAAAAAAAAAAGGCAGGAAGCATCTCAGGTAATTTGCTGAAATTTCTTATTTCATTTCCACACAGATTAATTCTTTTGAAACACTGCTAAGGAAACACAAAAGGAAAACAAATTCATAAATGTTGCTTCCTTTCCTATTTTTAAGCAGGAAAACGTAAGGGTTTTTTCAGACAAGTTTTAAAATTAGCATTAAAATACATTTACATGTTAAAATACATAGGAATGCATAGTGCTGGCTTTTACTTCTCTTATTGTGGTTTTACAAAACAAATAGACTGGAGAGATAAAGGAATATGAAGTCATCACGAGCAGGTTCTGTTTCTTCCCTCTGCTCTACACAAGTGTCTTACAGTTCAGAGTTATATCATCAGTGTTCTGCAGTCATTTCAACGGGTACAAGTACCAAAGTGTGGGCTGAGCCAGGCAAACCTTGAGGCTGCCACACTCTGCTATAGTCAACAAAGCACCTGACAGAATTAAAAGGTACTAAAGTAAGTGTGATTAATAAATTGGGATTCAGAGATTTTGAAGTAAGGATGGACATTAAAAATGGATTTTTATTCACTGCAGAAACCAGATTTGTACTCTTGTGCAAATTAGTACCTTCTGCAAACTTAGTCCTTTACTGGGCAATACCCACTAAGTGGTACAAATACAGCTTATTTCTTGTCCAGGGTCAGAGGTGACAGCATAGCAAAACTCTTCCTGAGGCCTTCTTTCCAGATCATGCTCAGACAGGGAGTCACTGCCAATTTTTAATAACCTATTAAGCTACCATAACAAAAGGAAGGCTTTAATTTAGCAACTTGCGTTTAAAGATCTCAGAGCTTTTGCAGAAACACAAGAGTAAATTTAAATAAAATATTCCTTGTTTATGTAGGGTGGGTATTTAAACAGAAAAAATGGAGTCATTAATATGTATTAACAACGAGTTTATAAACTGAAACCAGGCCCTGTACAGTGTGTGTTGGTAGAGCAGAGACTCTCCACACACCCAGCGCTGGTCGCTTGCCTATATTTGCATAATAAATTGTAAATTTTGACTGCAATCCTGTTTGGGGACTCAGTCATTTATCACATGTGTGTAAGGATTTGGTGGCCTCACCCCCAACTCATACTCTGCTGCTTTAATCAGAAGAACCATACAACGACATATAAATAAACTTCTCACTGGCCTTTCAGGCATTTTAGAAGACAGATGATGGCCTCTGGTCTGCTGACAAAAATCACAAAATTAGAAGAATTTGCAGCACCATTAGGTATGAAATTTGCAAACAGGTAATCAATGTTCTGCAGGGACACAGAGTGAAATCTGTTCCCTTCTGAATGCTGCATCTTCACATTCAGAGCAAAACGAGGCCCATCCAGCTCAATTCTGTAGCTATTCAGATGTGGATTTCTTTTTTTCCTGAAATCCCTGGATTCATAAAAGCAAAAGAACATGGCATTTTCCCTATCCAGCCTGTTCCTGCCTAGAGGTGTGAAAAGAACAAAAAAATGCCCAGCACAACCACCTTCTCTTGTGATTTTGGTTGAAGCCATAGATTCCAGCTCTACCCAGCTCAAACTGCCATACACCTGGGAAAGCATTTGGCCAAGTCACATATACAACAAACAAGGATATACTCTGCCATGTACCACACAGACTTTGCAACACTCATCTCCATGTGCCTATACCATGTCTGTCATCACGACAGCTGAACATCTGTACCTACTGAAACGCTGCCTATTTGTCAGTCAAGGGTGATCCTCCACTGGATCATCACCATGGACTGCATAACCATAGCACATATCATGCCCTTGCATACAGCACATACTCCTGTTCACTTGGCTCCTTTCACACAAAAAAACCCTCCAAGAAAATAAGGACCAAGATACCAGTTGTTACAATCACCTGTGTCATAGAAAAGGCCTCAGTATCAGGCTTCAACTCCACTGCCCTGATTGAGAGATTAAAGGTATGTTCAGTGCTGTCTCGTGCGATTTCCTCAGATAAAAGGAAAAGACTTCCATCTACAGTTCATTAAACACAAATTTACCTTTGTATCTTCCACATGAGAAATAAATAGCAGCTTGGATTATCTTTATTTATTTATAAAGGATCACATTTTTGGCATCAAGGACAGATAAAGCCTCAAAATGAAGAGTGCACTGGACAATTATTTTTAAATATGTGTCATATCTGAGTCACCCTATGTAAAAGAGATATAGCACACACACCCCTCCCACACACACCCCCACCAAAAAGGAAATTAAAAGGGGAAAATAAGGAAAGGAAAAAAGACATCTTTTCTTTCCCAGTCCAAACTGCACACAACACTAGGGGTATTTCAGTAAAAAACACTGATTGCATCGCTGTTATTTGAGTTCAGATTCACTCTAACTTTCAATCACATCACCTGTACTCTTCCAAAACAGATTCAAAGGTCTAAAAGAGCAGCTTGATAACAGAGAGGGACATTTATTTATTTATTTATTAAAAGGACATTTTTCCCAGCCTTTAACTAAACCCCATCCACTCTTGTCACTCTGGGCAGACAGTTGAAAGCAATATTAGAGGAGGTAATTGCATAGATCAGTCAACAGCCTTTGTCCCCTTGCCACTGAGACTTACAGTAAAATGGGCACAAGAAAACATTGTACTGGATTAAAGGCAGGTCTTTTTCTCCAGTTGCTTGCTGCTTACCAGCTGTTGTGTTCAATGGCAGGGACAGAAGCTCTAGTGGTATCTATAGGGGAAATCTAGCCTGACACTGGCTTCTTTTTTTTTTCCCCTTCTTTCTAGTCTTGAAACAGATTACTCTTTGTTTTTGAAGTGAAACTTTACCAAAAAGTATTCTATCTTGTCATCTACCATTAAGTCATTAATCATGGGTGCAGAGCACTTTACTAGCTATGAATTTTTAGGATTCTGCATTTACAAGAATACCATCACTGTAACTCCTCAGATTGACAAACATTTTTCTGAACCCTTTGATCTTATTTGGAGCAACTCATGAAAAGACTCAGAGTAGCTGCTTAAACAAACAGTACAGGGAACAGACAAATTTTATTAACATTTGATTGTAAATCACTGGCAGCAGCCCACATGCTGATAAAAACAGACACTGCACTGTCAAAGAAAAACTGTACCTGTTATGAGTATGTCAGAACAGTTGCAAGAAAGCTCCAAGTGTACCTTGTAAGTGACAGAATTACAGCTGCAAAGTACAGTGAGATTGAATACAAATCGAAGAGCACTGAACAGAGTCAAAAATAGAAATTGTTTTGTGTCAGAACATACATCATCAACACCATCTTTAGGAGGGGAGTCATCACTCAGGTTTTGACAGCACAAGCTGTAAATGGATTCTGTTTCCACAATAGTATGTTTTATCTTCACGTTCTGACCTAATTCAAAAACATTGAAAAGCAGAGTGTTGAGACTGGTGCTGGAATTTTTAAGCCAAGTCCTATCATTTTAATCATGAAGTAGTTTAATAGGACTATTACAAACAGCAAAACAATATCAGCTCCATTGCAGCATTTGCATCACATTAATGCATTTTAGGAGAAAACATTCAAAGTCAGCTCATTTATAGGTGTATGTTTAAATACTTTTTCTACCTGAAAGTTACACAGAGATCATATTTCTGGGGAGTTTAAACATGTATTATGTTCATTGATTACAGAATTTTAAAAGTTGCTGCTCACCTCAGAAACTATGGTTCTAACTTTTCAGGTTAAAAACCCCCCACTCATTCTGAAATAATTGCCATTTGATTTCTTACTGAAGCTTCTGAAAATAATAATCAAAGGCATATAAGAAGTTATATGAAATTTTTTAACATACATATTTCTACCTCCACTGGATCAAGGCAGACTCTAAACAAAATACATAAAATTTTTATTGCCTTTGTAGAAATTTTAATCCAAGTTTCTGATTCACACTTTGTGGTTAGGTACTTATCTCACAAACTGAGCCAAAACCTCAGACTCAAAGAACCTTCTGGAACTCTTTACAAAAATTTGTGTATGAACTGCCACAGAGACAATGGTCTGGTTTTGTTTTCCTTTCACTTCATTTTTATGAGAAACAAGTTTGTGCTCTTTTAGACTTGAACAGAGACCTAAACTCCAAAGTTTTCTAAGCAGGTGGCTCCAAGTTATCTTCCTGCTGGAAGGGGGAGAAATAATGCACACACGTGCGGCCACAGCCCCAGAAAGTTTAATCAGGGAAACCCCCTCCCCTCCACCTCCCCACCCATTCTCACTCCTGCCCCTTGTCAATGTGCCACCTTGTTTGCTGCGATATGCAGCAGCACAGTGGGTGGAAATTTAATCTGGTTTCCCCGACCAAAACCTGTACCACGTGCCTGGGAGCTGTTTCAGCCTTTCTCCCACTCTGCACACCAATCCTTCCCAAAGCAACAACACCCCACTGGGGCCTCTTTGGGAAAGGACTGGAATTCCTGAGCATTCGCCTTTGTTTAGAGTGGAAACAAGCGATTAACTCTCTTACTGTTAATGGAAGTTAAGGGCACCGGTTAAACTTGCCACTTTCAGCAGGGTTTAGCACACCTGAGAACAACACCTTTTACAGAAGGAAACAAGAAAACATGCCAACGTTAAAGCAGCAGCTGGGTTTGATGGAACAGCCCTCTTTGCAAGGTTAACTGCGTTGAAGTCTGTGGAGAGCCAGGGCTGGCGTCCCAAAACCACTTGCAAAGGAGCTTACTCAGCCTTGCTTTTACACTAGACTTCCTGCAAAAATCAAGCCGGAGAAGCCTACGGCACAAGCCTATAAAAATTCACATTTATGTTCCAGGATACCATAGAGTAAATATCCTCACATTACCTTTGTAAAATGGTCCTTGGAAATGTGTAGTTGCATTAACTCCTTGTGAGGCATCTTTGATGTCTTTACATTCCTATATAGACCCAACTCAGTTCAGGACAGACCAATACTGGGACTGCAGACAGACATGAACATACACCCCAAAGGATGAAAATTTAACAGAGGCCACATATACCTTCTATGATCCACTTTTTTTGGTTGCCAATTGTGGCCATGTCAGGGTACCCAAGCAATTGCTTATATGACTCAGATGAATTTGCAATTGAGATTTAATATCTCAGATTAATACATTGAATGTTGAGCCTGAATCTTGCTCTCCTGTTAACAGATTAACATATACTGTACAGGACAGTATTCAGCTGATAGAAGAGCTGGTCTTACTTCAGATACCACATCACTGCTTACAAATTGAGTGAACTAGCTCCACTACACCAACCTGAAAAGCAAAACAAAGAACAGGATTCCCAGTAGTTTGCAGATGCAAAACGGTAGGTTACAGTTGTATGGGCAATTTGCATGCCAAGTTACCACAACTGCACATGATGAAGGGAAATGGTCTATCAGGATTTGCATATGTAATTTGCAGGGTTAAATAGAAAGACACATGTAAGTTTTACCCATAAATGTTTCTGCATGCGTACACATACACAGTGCAGAAGTTTGGGTCTTGGAAGTGTCCTGGTAAAATAACATGTAAACTAAGAGCTCCAGGATACTGAGAGAGCCTGGGCAAATGGCCAGGAGCTCCTGACCTGTAATCTCATCTGTGCAACTGAATCACTGTGGTTTTAGGCAAGTAATTAAACTTTCCACTGTCTTGGTTTTCTACTTGTGTTAGATAAAGGGAAAAATACTGGGCTGTATGTATGAGAAGGGTAAATAAAGATAAGAGCTAATACTTTACTGCCTTACTTTTGCATTTTAAAGCACCAAGAACAGTAATTTTATTACATTACTTGTTTCTAGATTTCCTCTTTCATCCCACAGATATACAGTGACAATTGCAGAGGATACTACAGATTTATGAAACCTTCAGTGTAGATACTATACAAAACCAACTGAAATAGTTGATTTCAGTGACTCTAAGACTGTGCTTCATACTAAAAGTTAGTTCCTCAGGGCACAGTTTTCCTGTTGCATTAGTTTGATATGATGGAGAGTTTGCTGTCTCCTGTGGCAGTAGACATTTTATAAGCATCTAGTAGCAACCAAAAAAAGGGGCTGGAATCTACTACATACACAGTGAGATGCTCAATTACTTCATCATTTCACATCATTTTTTCCTAAAACATGAATCAAATAAAGCAACAGCTCTAAATGCTTTTACGATTAACCCCCCCAAAATGACCTTACAAATAACTTGTAAAGCAACCATAAACAGAAGCCGAAGTTCAGAGAGTGGAAATCTTCTCTGAGATATGATTTGCTTTCTTTAGTCCTCACAAAACCAAGTCCTATAGTTAAACTTAACCCCTCTTGACCAATGTCAGTTAAAAACAATCAGTGTATAAAGGAAAAACAGACTTTCTACAGCAGGTAAAACACCTCAATTTATATCTTGTTCTACAGCGACTTATACACAATCATTTGTATGTAATTTACAGCTCTTAATACAACTCTTACCACCTCTTTTTTGACCTGTGATGTATAATGGGCTGCAAACTGCACAGAAGTGACTGAGCCAACCTCTTCAAGGGAAGTCCTGCCTGAAAGACTGGATGAGATGGCCACAGCTGAAAGGTCACGGGAGGTGAGAACTCATGCAAGGTGGTGTAGGTCCTTTCCTTGTTACTGTACTGTAAACCCTAATGCCTCCTTACATTCTCTTCTTTTCACCTGTGAACTGATTTGGAACCTCTGCCCTCGAATTTGAGCCAAATAAAAGTCTCCTCCACTGAGGAAGTGAGATATATGATGTGAATTGCCACCATAATATAAAGGGAAATGTTTCTATTTAAAGTTTATTGCATCCATTATTTCCATAGAGCGTGAGTGTTTCCAGCAAATACCTGCAAGAATGCCAGCCCTTTTGTATTGCCTGCAATTAGCTTATCTCCAATTATATAAACAGGTACATGATGACAGTCTTTGGTAATAGAGGTATTATGGGGAAAATAAGGGTTGCTTTACTTTGAGTGTAGGTCTTAGTAGAAAACAGATTAAAGCTTATGTGGATATACAAAATAATAGATAGGCTAATTCTATTGTCTGCCTCTCCTAAATTATTTTATTAGATGGAACATATTAATTATAATGAAAGAGAACCCCTGACTCTGTTGGCTTCTAATGAAAATTTCTTTGTACACTCACGGCAGGATTTCCCACCATTTTCTCTTTCTGATGAAATTAACTCCCTATGGTTGGTCACCAGGATAAGCTCATTTTAGCCAATCAGCTTGGGAGCTGCCATTTACCTCACAAAGAGAGAAAAAGGTATCTGCTGCCATAGCAACGAGTGGCTTTGCTCTGATCATCTTTGGATCCTTTAGCATAATGAAAAACACCGGCTTGCTTTTTAGATGATTAATCTTTTCCCCTGTGAACCTACTTGAATACATTAGCAAAACAAGTATGAAAAATTTGTTTATCCCAAGATAATCATTAGAAAATTACCTGCAAGAGTAATTCTCATTAGGGCAGAGTTGGTGAATAGCAGACCATATGGTGAATGAAAGCAGTAAGAAGCAATAAAATCTCAAAGCTGCAACAGGTTGCAAAGTTTATCAGCTTTCAGACTGAAAGCTGAAATTAGTTAAGCATCAAAAGTTGGGGAAAATTGTTTTCTTACTAAAATTTCAAATAGGTTATAACTGGAAGACTCAGCAGATTCTACCACCAGGCCTGAAAATCCTTACCTACACAGACAGTCCTTTTGCATGTGGCCACTTGTTCTAATTCCAGAGAGTCTGATCCCAACTGTGTTCTGTAACACTGGAGAATCTTAACTTCAACAGTGCTAAGCTTACAGTTGAAATTACAGGACTAGATTCTTATCCTACACTAGTATGAATTTAGGTATTTTTATTTTGATATTCAAATAACATCATGAAATTAAAATTATAGAAGATTATGCCCAACTTTTGAGAACCAACTCAGGAGAAAATGTAAGAGAAACTTAAGATTTCATAATACACTCTCTGACTTCTTTGGTATTCAGAGACCTATTTTAGCTATGTAAATGATGAGAAGTTAATATTATACTGGGGCAAGGTGAAAGAGAAGTGAGATCATTTGCAGTATTGAAATAGTTTAATTATGTTATACCCACGAGAAGTCCCAGTAGAACAGATTTGGAATTCATACTATGTAAAGCTAAAATGACTCCTCCAGTTTCAACAAATCATTAGAAAAAATAGAAAAAAAAGGAGGAGGAAGAGATAAAAATTCCTACGAGGTATCATCAGCTTGGTTCTGAGAGCAAAATCTGGTGTGTTTCTGTGGAGTCTATCACTGGAGCAGGGCTGTCCAGAGGATAATGCTCTAAATGCTGCTGACTGAGGACACAGGCTCCTCACCTTAGCAAGAATTTTTCTTCCAATCTGGATTCTGTTCGGATATCTTTCTAATCACAAGTCTGTGATAAATCAATCAGTAATGTCCTCTGTTACCACTCTCTTTACCACAGAGGACTAAAATATTTTGATTCTAAACTCTTTTTAAAGTATCTGTAGTGTTAAAACATTCTAGGATGGAAGAATACCAAGTCTGATTATAGATAAGCCAGTCCAATTAACTGTTTGGCCTCACTGCCATCATGCACTGTCTTCCAGGCTCAAACTTGCATGATAATGACAGAAGTATGAGGCTATTTCTCTCTGCAGTGCTTTCATTAGAACTCAGTGAATAAATATTTCACATGGTTGATACAACCAGTTGGTTTTGAAGCTCTACTAGCAGTTATGGATGGTTTGCTAGCTACAAGAGTTTTAGAAGAGCACTGCCATGGTGCAGAAATTTCTGCAACACTCCTGTTACCTGAACAGAAAACTTCACTATGGCTACAGATATATCAGCAGGTTCCTCTTGGAGAAATTTAAGTGGATCTGACTTTAAAAGGCTGTGGTGACAAAATGCAGTTTCTAAACTTTCAGTCCACAACTATAATTACATATTTACCATTGGACAAATCCAAACCAAGTCCTTTTTTTTTTTTCAAATGCCTATTTCTCAACAGAAATATGTCCCTTACAAGTTAAACTTATTGGATTTCCCAGGCTCTGGTTTTCCTCCATTTATTTATCTGTATCCTCAAAGAGAAGCTGGTTGAAGAGCACAGAGGAGGACAGGGATGACATTTCCCACTGTGGGTGAATCTAGGAAAAGAAAACTCCCTAGCTATTTACAGCATTGCTCATCAGAGACCCAGATTTTGGGTTTAAGAAAGTCTTACAAAGCCCACTCATTTTCATCCCTCTTTAGGCTATTCCATGGAAGTACTCACAGAGAGATCAGAAAAATAAATTTTCAAACACTGAGGAAGAACAGCAGAAGAAATTTTTGTCTTTCCAGTTTTGGGGGTACTTGTATCTGCTGAAACTTGAACTTCACTTTGTAACCAACTTTTTCTACTGATGACCTTAAATCCTTGATCAATTTTGTATGAAGTTCTAGTGGAAAATCTCAGGGGAGATGGTCTACAAACTGAACCTCCTTGATCCACGATCTAGGTGGCAAGAGGTCCCAATCAACTGCTGGGTACAGCAAGATCAAAATGAGCATGATTAGCATATTAAAAAATCCATTTTATTAAGCCAAGCCTCAAGTATTTAGCATACAAATTTTTCCAGGGCCCTTGATGGAACATTACCATCAGCATCAACTGCTGAAAGCAAAGCAAGAACAGATGCAATAGGATCTCCAGGGTGACTTCAGATTTTCATCCATATGAAGTAATTAATCCTCACTTTGTGTACGTGTAGGTGTTTGTGTGTGTTTATTCTGTTTTATTATCTTACCTATACTGTCTACAGTTATCAGGTAAAACAATTGGAAACTTTAGCCCCCCCCCAGTATCATTAATGGTAGATGAATGCACATTTTAAAAAGCATATATCCTTTAAAATGTTTATTCATGGTCATTTCTTAAATTCATATTGTGTTAATTTAGCAGTGACAAGAAAATTCTGTGTATTTGATGAAAAGCTTTTTCTATACCCTGAATCTCCCTCATACCAATCAAGAGAGGTGAAAAATGTTCTTTAACAATTAGAACTCCTTAGATCCATGTTGTGCATTAAATGGTAACTATGTAATTAAAAGGAACAAATTTAAAATCTGACAACAATTGGTGCATCTCCAGCATTTAAAATGATTCAATTATTAATAATTCATGCTCAAAACCCCATATGTGGGCAATGAAGCAGAAGGAGAGATGAAAACGAAGTCTGATCCATGACTAACCTTACATCTGTACAGAGCCTGACTAAACAGAGTTACAACATTATGTTTTCTACAACATTTACCCAAATACAGTGGGAAATTGTCACACCATAATATGTATTTCCAGTGATGCTCAACAGTTAGTTAATAGCATGGGGGTGGGGAAAACCATGCTAATACACAAGAATCCAGTTATGCTTACAGTTCCATCCTAAGTCCAATTGAATTAGTACAATGAGTGGCTTAGATATTTGAAAGATTTTAATTACACATGAGTTAAAGCCAAATTTGCTTTAAAAATTTTGAGGATCCAGTCCAGTCTTTATGATTCTGGTCCTGGTCTGAACAAAAATAAGGAAGTTTATCTCTAGCTCTGTATGGTCAGACTTTTAATGAGAAACAGTCATCCTTCTGCGATGCTAGTCTACATTTAGCAGAGTAATTAGATGATGATTCACATTGTCTCTTAGCTCACTTATCTGATCAAGCAACTTATTCTGAATGTCATTAGATCTGCTCCCATGAATTTAGTCTGAACTAGAAATTTGGGCAAGCAACTTGGAATACCACAGATGTCTTTGTATCAATTCAGCCCAAAATCAAACCACATAAGTGAGATTTCATACCTGTTAACTTACAGCAAACGATTACTTACTTCTAGGTCTAGGTTTTTACCTTTTCTGTTTCCTTTTTTTTTTCTAATCAGCTTTCCTTTTATAGATTTCATGGCAAATTTGGTGCTGTAATAAGCTGCTTGTGAAAATTATGGCAGTGACATGTCTGAGTTAACTGCAAAGCCTTTTTTTAAGCAGCCCAAGACAATGAAGCTGCACATGTTGTGCTGAGTCCTGAGTCAAGAAGTTGAAAAAGAAGACAGGAATACAGAAAGGGTAGAAGTGCTAATTCCTTGCATCAATAATAAAATAATATTGAATTATTACTATTATTTATATCACTATTATATTGCTGGATGCAACTGCAAGAAGAGAGGGATTGGTCTAGGAGACCTCCCAGGATAAAAATACACATGGACTGTCCTTAGAAATACAAACCTTAACAGGCATATGCAATGCTGTACCTTTCATTAAGGGCCACAGCTATTTAAGAAGTAGCCCAAAATATTTTTATGAAGGGTAGGGCTAGACCATATCCATATTTTTGCTATTAAGATATATACTTGATATATGTCTGTTAAGAGATCACAAAGTTAGTGTTTTAAAAATGCTCCAAAAAAAAAAGTGTCATAAATAGATTTGTTTACTCCTGCAACCTTTTTGATGTCCTGGTTCTAATCATCATTCCATATGTGGAGGGATGAGAAAAGAGACATGTTTATTCTGCAGCTGATTTATTACAAAATCAAGACCATTCAGATTCAAATTCCACCCCTCTTTAAATACATTGTTGCTGTTCTCTCTCTCACACAATTTGCCACCACATGTAAAGGTCAAGTCCACTGGTAAAGTAATTCATATGGTTATCCAAATCCTATCCAAGCTATAAATTAATGTGACACAAACTGCCTACAGCATTTCTTCTATTTCTAATGTTATACACAGGCAAGTCTAGCCTGGTGTACTGATAATTAAAGTAAAAACTGCACACACCTCCCCCAAGAACCCACACACCAAACAGGAAGTCAATTAGTTCCCATATGGGACCTGCTGAGGGAGACACAGCAATGATCTGTAGCAAATGTTAACTTTGGGCTTTCAGTGGAAGAAAAATAAGTACACTTCACCCCACAATTGCCACCTGTATCAAAATCACAGAGAGAGAAGCGCCAAAGGAGGAAAAAAAGCTGCAAAATTTCATCAGAATCCTGATGTTCCTGATTTTACACAAAGCAACCAGAAGAGCTGCAGGCTGGTCTCCTAATGCTCTGAAAATTAAGACTTATGGAAATCACATGTGAACATATTGTTTCTCAGAACTTGCTGTTTTCTTAAAAATCTCAAGCCTATGGTGGAACACGATGTATGCTCTGCAAATGGACTTTCCATTCTGTAGCCAGAATGAGCTTATTTATTTTGAAACCACAGACTGATCACCAATGATGCCCTCAAGAATAGTCAGAGGAGATTAAACCATGGGGTTTTTTTCATTTGTGATACAGCTAACAGTTTGATTAGTAAACTTAATCCCATAAATAAACTGGAACAACTCACCCCGCAGACTCCACTGGAAATGAGCTAATATGCACCTGCTGAAGATTCAACCCACAAGGAGGTAGTCTCCTTGGAAACTGCTCCTGATGGTCTGAAATACAATGGAAACAGTCACTGAAGAAACTTAGATTAGTATAGGTGCTAGGAAAGTTGATGAAAGACCAGGATTTTGCCCCAAAAGTTAACTGTCTGAAGAGGGAACACTCAAGTCTGTTATGTAGTATAAGTAGTTTAGGGAGTCCAGGGTAGTCCTGGAAAGAAGAATCTATATTAAAGAAGTCAAGAGAGACTTCACAGCCTATGATACATCATCCATCCTAAATTACTGTTTCCTTCACTGAGACTCTGGCTGAACTAACATCTTCAGTCCAGTTTAACCCGTGAGAAAGTAGTTTACCCAGCAGGGCTCAAACTCTGCTCTAAGCCTGGACATTTACAACACCTGCTAATATTCGCCTGTTCTCACATGCTTTTAGAACATCTTTCATTCTTGATTAGCATTACAAACAGCTACTTTCTGCTGTCCGCTCTCTCCTCCCAAGTCTTTCATAAAACCTGTCGACTGATTTATTCAAGCACTTATCTTTTAACTTGCTGCTGCTAGACAGGTGCACACTTGCAACAACCCTTGTAGCTGAGTCCATTTAACAGCTCTGTTAGGGGCCCATCCTCGCAAGGCATTGAGCTGCACAGAAGTTAGCGCCCTAAATACACATCAAAAACAATGATTTAGGGCTCTCTCTAACTTGCAGGCAGTGCTCAGTGCCTTAGGGATCAGTTTCTTCCTTGTTAAGAAGATTGTAAAAGTACCATCCCATCTAACTGTTTAATGTTATTTTAATAGGCTACATTACATGAACTTGATACAGTTGTGGTTATCTGAGTCAGAGGCTCCATTTGTTCCATGGACTTCAATCACAACAGTAAATCCCTGTAGCACAGGCAGATAAGAGAGTTTGGACAGTGTTAGTGTCCAAGCTTGGGTGATCTTGTTTGCATATTTCAAACCCACTTGACCATACCTGCACTCAGATATTTTATGCTGACATTTTACTGTCAGAGAACAGAGATGAGGAGGGAGAAAAAGTGAGGAGAAAATTCAGAGGGAGATTTATTTACTCTTTTTAAGTCACCAAGACAGTAAAGAAAATCCTAAAAAGGCAATTCACTTAAAGCAAGCAGGTTCCAGAATCCCTGTCTTCCTGCCATTCTACACTACTCTGTATCACAGGCTGACCTTTCATAGGAGTTGAATTTTGACACTCTCAGGTAGCATGTAGGACAATAACCAGAGATTACACAGCCACATAAAAAGAGCATTACTTAGGAGCTGAAGCAGAAACTAATAGAGACATATGTTCTCCACAGAGATCACTCCAGCTGCAGGTGAATCATAGATGACCTCAGATACATCTACACATGCTCACTCTTCTGTGCAAAAACCAAGCTCACTGCAAAGAAAACACCCTAATAGAATGTGAAGGGAAAGTTTAAGCAGTTTCAATCCATCTTCAGGGTTTCTTCCACTAGTTCTCCCACAGAAAATTACCCAGAACTCTGCATCTGAACTCTGGACTAAAACTTCTTGGGAGATGACAGAAATCTTTATGAGAAGGAAACCAAGCACAGTCTCCTGTAATTTCAAAGACAGAAGATTCTGAGGTGAGCACTATAATGCTTCCTTTCAATTCCAGCCCAGTATTATACAGTAAAATGCATGTCCTACAGCTACCACCCAACAACTTGGCTAAAATATCTAGGCTCAATTCAAAAATCCATATGTAGTGAAACATTTACTATAATTTCCAGGAGAAGTTACAAGTTCACACTCATCCATACATACACATGGTGTTGCATAAACAACATCACAGGTAAAATTAACCATCAGCTCCTGTAATTTACATTCCTTTGGATTCAAACAGTACGGGTGTCTGCATGAAATCTGAAATCCTAAAGTATTAGAAAACCATTATAAAGTTTTTGAGTATAATTTTTAACCCTAAAACATTAAATCAAATCACATGAAAACCAAACAAAGGATTCAAGTAACTGGAATGGGAAGAAATTCAAAACAGCAATAAGTTTGAGTATGTTTTCTTTCATTCATGTGGCATCATGACTACCTTTTCACTTTCTTATTCTTAACTGATATATCAGAAAAAATGTCCTGGGCAAACATCTGCTCATCTAACCAGACTCCTAATGCCCTTGCTAATGTGCATTTACATATCTTACTTGCAAGTAATCTTCTAACATAGCTCTCAAATCAGTATTAGATACTTCACTTTTAGACCTTCATCAGCAAGATATCCTCATACCTCAGATGAGGATACTTTTTTTTTAAGTAAGAAAACCATGTGCAACCAATTCTCCTGTGTGGTATGAGGCACAAATCTAACAGCAAATGATTCTGCATTAGGACTGACAGAGATAGCTTTCTGGGAGGACTGTGGTGTAGTTTGGTGGCCAGAAGAGCTTATGTTTCAGCCATGGTTCTACCTTTTTGAGGTTGCTAGCAGGGGCAGCTTTGTGCTTATGCCCAACTGCTTTACAAGACCTCAGGTTCAGAGGATGCTATCAAGCTTTGGTCAAAACCAGATTGTCCTGACACTCACATGGCTGCATACCCATGAGAATAATTTTGAGGCACCCTAAGGAACAGCACTTTGGAATGGAGAGAACCATACAGTTTGACATTTTTGTTGCTTGCTTCAGGGCTGAAAACCCTGTCATTTCATTTATGGATAATGACACCCAGCACTTAGGACCAGATGTTTTAAAACATATCTTATGCTGAAAAGATGAAGGCTATTAAATTAATGAGACTCATAGCTCACATAAATCCTGTAAGGACAAGCATGATGAGAACAAACTTCTTCCAAATGACCAGACACATCAATGCCATGCCACAGCAGGTTAGCCCCATCAGAGGCTGAAACGTGGGAATAACAACTACCAAGACTAGCCAGAAAGAAATCCACAGCAGCTGTGAGGTGTAGGGATTTGTTTCATTGTTCTGAGGATGAAGTGAGGACTGAAGCCTCCGAACTTCAGGAAGGTGCAGAGGGGTGGCCCAACTCAGGACAAACCTTTCCCTTCCCTCAGGGAGGATTTCTGCCCGGGTCTCAAGGAAGCTTTCTCACAACAAACTATCCAGGACTCATCCAAAACCTGAAGATTTCCTATCGAACAGGCTGCTCTGGGCCAGAGCAGGGAGATGGAGACTGTTCCTGCCTCAGGACCATCCTGCAGCAGTGCCCAGGGCTGCCCCTTTCCACCACGCCTGGCCTCACCAGCACCTTCCCAGCCCCTCACCTTCCTCCTCACAGCACTGTCACAATGTCATAACCTCGACTTGCTGTTGAAGCAAGAGAGCTGCAGGAACAGGGGCTCTTGTTCAGCCACTTTCTCACAACAGCGTTCTTCCCCTTCCTAGCCTTGATTGACATTGGATCTGTTTCACACCATAAAGAACAAGTGAAACCTATGAGCCTCAAGCCTCAGGGCCAGATTTATAGGCAGAAAGAGAGTTCTGTGATCTTTTTTCACGTATTTATTGTTATGGTCAAAATAGGCCTCTTACTTTCAATCTGGAGACACTTTTATTGTTCACCTTTTCTCTTATGTCCTTAGGCACATAGAGCCCCAGCAGAAGCAAGCCAGACCCAGGACTCAGTGCAAAGTATTGCTCATATGGAAAACTTTCTGCTCTCTGGATTCCCTCAGTGACAGCAGACAGTTGCACGTGCACTGGTGTAAATCAGCCTGGTACCAGCAGCTGAAGAGCTGAAACAATGCTCAAGCTTTACAGCCCATAGTTAACCATTTCAGAAAAACATGGTTTGAAAAATTTCCCTCATCAAAGATGAAATAAAACACAGGCAGATAATATATCTTCTAGAAAAAGCCACAAATTCAAAAGTTCCTATCTATTACAGTGTTTTCCTTGATACTAAATGGGTTTTGAGTTGTACAAGGCACATAGTAAAGTTGTTCTTGCTCCTTGATAAGATAGTTTCCTTTGGTTAAATACCTTTACAGCTCTCAAATTCGGGGAGATTTTGTTGTTTTCTACTTCTAGAAGCTGGATCTCGCTCTGCCCAGCTACTAAGCAAAACACTTTTTCATATATAATACATATAAACTGTTTATTAGTCAAACAGCTACCACAGTCACCATTTACTAACAGCAATTCAGCTGAAACACAGTGACAGAGACAAGTTTTTACTCTGCACTGAAATATATTAAGGATGCTCAAATATACAGCCATATCTCTACTCAGAGGTACTAGCTGCTTCAATTGCAATGAGAGATTGCTGTTTCACAGCTGAATATTTACTACATCCAAGTTCTTTCTTTGGAGGTACTTGTGTGATTAATTTGCTTTTTATCCAACTGTTAAACAAATTAAAGTTATTATGAGGTATGGAAGAACAGGGTTCATTCCATTTCAAGCCTTCTGAAAACAAATATCATAAGCGTAAAGATGTGGGAGTGAGTTTCCTTGACTACTTAGTGTTCTTTTAACCTTAGCTTGATCATGTCAGATTAAAAAAAAGAATTAATTGCTTTCACAACAGGAATATTTATTGTTCATAAGGCACAAACCTCTGCTTAGAGCTGTGGGAGATTCTGAAACTGCAGTTGTATCGAAGGGAAAATTCAAAATGAAAATCATCTTTAGAAAGGGGGTGGGAGGGAACAAATAGAAAAAGTTGCATGAAAAACAGGCAGACAGAAGTTACCCCTCCATGGATCTTCCCCACCCTCAAGAGCTAGTTCTATTCTGAGTGAAACCTCTAGGGGTGGCAATACTGCCTCCCCTGAAATAAATGGGAAAATTGTAATTGTGACCCACTGGGATAGGACTTGATCCCGAGAAACTTCTTTAGCTAAATGAGAAGTACAGTCTAGATCCTACTCAGATAATTGCACTTCTGCCTTCAATTCCCGTGCACCTCAAAACAAGTTTCTGCTTTAAACTTTTACATTGCCATTTTCTCTGCTGTGGCCTAAAAGTATTTTGCTGTGAGACCATTAAGAACATGAATGGATTCAAAGATTTAATTTTTTTAAAGGAGCAAAGTAGTCTTTTTTAAACAGGAATAAAAAAATACCCTTCTTCTTGCTAAAGAACATAGCCCTGCTCTACCAGACAAAGCAGAGAGCTGAGCTGGCATTACTAATTTGTCCAAAGTGCTTGGAGATCCTCTGATGGCTTTTTACAAGATACCAAGTGTTATTACTGCGTTATTTTGCCTGCTTCACTAAGAAGACTTTACAGCAAGATTCTCAGGGAGCTCCTGCAGAGTGCAAAAACGTAACTTTAACTGAGCTGTCTGAGAGTCTGACATTAACCTTTCCAAACAGGTTTTGCTTTATGCTCAGGGAAGGGGTTTATTAATTGGTTGAATGAATCAGCCAGCACACCAAGGTATTACAAATACAATTACTTATCTCTTTATGTTCAGTGTGGACATCTAAGTGCCTGAACTTCCATGCGTTTACCTCCAGCAGCTTAAAAGGAGACTAGTGCCTGCATTGCTGGTTGCTGGGCTTGTTTTTCTCCCTGAAGCCTGCAAGCTGCATCATGCCAGAACGTGGAGCTCCTCTTAGATATCAAAACTTTCAAACAGCTATGTTCCTAAAGCAAACACCACCAAAGAATATGACAGCCCACACACCTTTAGGGCACTTACATTACAGACATCAGTACATGTCAGAAAGGTTTAAGATGGGATAAAATAAACAGGCATAGAGTTATTGTCCTTAATTATCCTATGGATTTTCCCCTTTTCCATCCCCCATGGCCTTTTCTTTTTTTTTTCCTTTTTTTGAAACACAGAACCAGAAAAACATGAATTATCAGCAAGTCTTGGATCATGGTGAGAATCAGTGCAGTTGGGCGAAATCATCACAGCAAGCCTCACATCAGAGCCAAGTGGGGCTTGCAAACAGACCACCCACAAAAGTGTCTGTGGACCTCACCAGTGCAAATTAGACCTGTCCCTGGCTTCCTGGAGTGTCCATGGAAAGAATAGTTTCAGAGTCTAACTTAGGCAAACTGCCTTGTACAGACATCTCCCTAAAGTTAGTTATTTTGGGCCATGGTCCAGCCATCCTTGAGCAGCACAGACTACAGCACCATCTCCACAGCAGATCTTGTGGAACCTGAGTACTGCCATGATCATCCTAAGAGTATCAGCGAGGTCTCCCAACACAGAGACAAAAACAATCAAGGATATTGCTGGTCCTGGATAATGGGAACATTTGATTCCAACAAACTTCACCATTCTGCACATGAAGTATCAGAACCTTCTTTTTTTTTTTCCTGGACTTCTCAGAAAGTCACCTGTGGATGCAATAATTTGTCACCTCCCTGTTCTTTTTTCTCCTCAGTTCCATTCCATTATTTCATTTCAATGCCTAATATAGTATATAGGATAAGAAAAATGTAATGACAGTTAAAAATTCAGTGTATATTAATTGATAAATACACCTCACAAAGCTATCATGTCCTATCACCACCAGTGCAAATGCTGGCCACACAAAGAATCTGGACAGCTGCACCTTAATAAGTCCATTCAAAACAATTCAATGTAATATTTGGATCATTCATTCTGAGCGGAGCCTTTAATCACTGTACAACTTTCTCTTTATTATTGATTAATGTGTGCCAGATATGTAGGTATGAGCAAAACAAACATCCTGCAGGACTTGATATTATATATTGGATACAATTTTTGAAAAAAAATAACTGGTGTGGTTGAGTAAATATTGTGAAGATTTTCTCTGAGAAGGAAAAATTTGAAAAGTAGTAGACATGAAGCACACCACTCCAGGGAGGAGGTTACACTAGAGGATTCCACTTAAATGAATTAAGCAGGAGAGCACCAAGTTCAAGAACAAGAAAAAGAAATACTGACTACTTTAAAAAAAAAAAAGCTCTTCTCCCCAGTTTCATCATCACTAAAATATTAGGACAATTTTCTGCATCTGAAAATAAAGCAACACTTTAAGAAATATTGACATCTGGTTCTGGAATTATTCATGCAGAGATTTCTTTGAAATTTAAGTGGAGTTACCTAAAACAGATACAGGTGTGAGGAGGCCAATCGCTTCAGGATTAGCTGTTCTTCAGAAACCTTAGCAATGATATGAAATTCGAAGCTCCTCTTGAACTTTTCTACTAATTCAGTAATTACTGCTGTGCCTGAAATTGGCCTCCTTCCTGTAATTGCTCAGCATGTATTTTCAATCAAAGAGGTTAACACCTGAATTTAGATTCCAATTAACACCCAAGGTGGACTTTTTGTTTAAAGTTGAATAAATCAGAGACTTTTCCCAGCATAATATTTCACTCACCTACATAGACAAATGATCAGTACCTGCTCCAGAAAACTGAAGGTCTGCAGCAGAGCATGATCAAACCATGATCAACCCATCTAATTTGTGGAGTATCAGGATTATGCATGTAACCTGGGGTCAAGCAGATTGTATGTGAGCACATGAACATATCTGTTGCTTTGTCACCAACTAGTAAAGGCTTTTCACTGATGCAATTGAGCATGCACAGAGATGGCACTCCTACAAGTTTCAGCACTGGGAAATGCACATAAAAAAAATTTTGCACACCTGGAAGCAACATTTCTTTAAAGCCTGGCTTCAAACTGACATGAAGGTGTGCAGTCCTCCTTAAAACAGACAGGAAACACATTGTTTTAACCACCTGTTTTAAAAGGAGTGTCCTGATTGAGATGGACAGGGGCAGGGACAAAGGGCAGGTGAAGTGAACAAGGTTATGTTAGACATGTGATATTTTAAAAAAATGAACAAATGATTAGCTCTTAGGATAAAAGACCATAATAATATACAACAGATTGCTCTCTTCCAACTGTCATTCTGAGTGAAACCCTATGACCCCAGTCCTTTCCTGAAAAAAAGATTTCCATGATGAATTCTAGACAGTTAATCTTGAAACATTTAAGGAAGCAAACCTAGCAGGCATTTTCATTGGGGAATGACTGAATTAACAACTAAAGACAGTCAAAGTGGTCCCATGTTCTCTGTAGTATGATACTGTTGCACGAGCCTGAGTGTAAAGACATATCATTGTGCTGTACAAGGCTTTTCACAGTAGCAAAAATAATTCATGCTCCTTGTAAGGCTTGCACCTTTGGCTCAGGAAATCTTTGAGTCCAAAACTGCTAAAGCTGAAAGAATTTCTGGAGCAGCATTGACATATGTTTGTATTGTTCTGATGCACCTCCCCAGGCACCTTCCATTTACCACCACTGGATACAGGACACACATCTCAGTAGACCTCTGCTCTAACCTTCTATGGCCGTTTTTATGTTCTCATGTGTCCTCTGTTGGGTTTTTATTATTTTCCTTTAAAAGTATGTTAGTTTCCATGGAAACAATTATGCCAGTGACATGTGTGAGTTTAGTAATGTCCTCAGGAAACATTTACTGTCAGTTCACAGAGGTCAAGATGTCTTTATGAATATAGGTGTTTAAGCAAAGGTACTGCTAAGGCAACACAAACAAGTTCAGAGGTTTTCCAAAGCGATAGGTAGTGACTGCATTTCATCATGGTCCTTTATTTCAAGCTCTGCATCAAAATGTTTTTCTTCTGAAAATTTGGCCCCAGCTGTGAGTGCTGAGCCTTTGAAAATTGCATGCAGAATGCTCTGAAATGTATAACCTGCTATGGGAATTGTTGTCACACCAATAAGCTCTTAGTCATGACTCTGAGTTTCTGTACACAGACTGTTACAGAGGTCTTGGTATAAGTACAATTCTCTTATAATTCAGTGCTAGGAGAGCTACTATACAACATGAGTTAAAGAGGGGGGAAAAAAAGATTATGACATTTGTATAATTATTCCTTCGACCACAGAACAAACCCCAAGACAATGTGACATTATTCTGTTTACCAGCCCACATTTACTAAAAAAATAAATCTTATCATGCTATAAAAATATTTCAACTTTTAACCCAGTAATCAAGATAGCACTTTCCAGATAAACAGGACCCTTGAGAGCCAGCCTCTGAATGCTTCTTCCTTGCCTGAAAAAGAAAGGATGCAAGGAGAGTTCTTCTTTTTATAGCCCTCTCTGTAGCTACAAGAGCATCACTGTATGCTCGTTTGTGGATGTGCACAGTCCAAACAACTGCACAAGAGGGGGATGAAGCGATGGGGTTGCAGCTCTGCAGAGATGGAGATGGAGAGCAGAAGCACAAGGCCATGCTAAGCTTTGCCCAGGGCATGTCTTGAGGCTGCACTTACTCCCTGCTCTGGCTGCATCTTCATGCAGCTGAAGAATAAGATGAAGGATGGCTTCAAAGGCTTATGGCACTGCTAAGCTGATATCCTGATCTCAGTGCCCAGTGCTCAGTTACTCTGTCTCTTCCGTAGTCCTCTACAGCTCTGCAAATCGGATGTGCAGCCAAATCCACATGTGAAAAGAAACTGGTTGATAACTTGCTGGCTGGTAGAGCCTTAAAGGAGGTCAGGATTTTTAGCAGCATTTTGAAAAGGTACAGAGAGAATTAGTGTGGGAGACCAAGGTAGGCAAACTGTTCCAGACAGCTGATGCGGTGGCAGTAGGAGATCCAATTTAAATTCATTTTAGTATTAATTGTCAGAAAAGGATGAGATCAGTTTATGAACTAGGAGCACTGTGCAGTCAAAAGTTACAAGCCCGAGTTGTTGCCACAAAGTAGCTGAAAGGCTTTTCTTTTGAAAAGATTAAACTTCAAAGAATTGCAGAATAAGATACACAAGAAGTGGCATGTGCTTTTGCTCGATAATGTTTGATTTTCAGCCACCCCCTCCCCAGCCCTATCACACTGTAAATTCTTAACACTGAAGTTGCAACTAAGTAGCTGTTTTATAAGATAAATGACTTGGAGTATGAAAGAGTTTGACCAAAAAAATAGGGCTGCATAAAATGGATTGAAAGAAGTGTGAATAGCAGAAAACATTAACCAGTGCAGGAGACCAAGGTTTTGCATATTTCTTGACCAAAGGACGTAATATAAAGTAAGAGATCAGTGTGTCCCTGACAGGTTAACCCAGTGAGATGACATTTGCCTTGTAGAAAATACAGAATAGGACATCCAAGTCGGACTATGGTGCTGTGTAGGACTGTTCCCTCTATGGTAGTAAGGGTCTTAATTCTCACTGCAACCACAAGGAGAGTGGGTCACCAAAATATGTTTTGTAACTGAGACTTAAATGATTGAGGATAAGTAAAGCCCTGTGCATGTTGTTACCTAATGCAAAGAAAGGTAAACTGAGGTTGAACTACTGGTGACCAAACTGCAAGAGAGTAGGCAATGGAAATATTCCCTCTTGAGGCACAGGAGGCCTTTCTAGGACTGTTGGGGTTTTTTAAGCACATTTCTTTGAGAGTAAGAGCAATTCTGTGCCCAACTCAGTGGACTGTGGAGCCAAAGAAAGCCAAAGGAAAGAAAACTACACAAGGGCTTCAGTCTGATTGGAAACTGGGGCAGGCCTTTCCCAAGACACGGCTAGTTTAAGAACTGAAAGTATATTTCTCCTTTTGTTTACTCATATCTAATGAACTAAAGTATTTCTGTGACATAACTCTGTAGAAAGAGACAGACAGAGCTAAAAATAGGACAGAAAAGGAATTATATCTCCTTTTAGGATAACTATCACTAATAATCTCACCATGATCAAGCCATACGTTCATATAATAGAAGTTGGAGCATATTTACCATACCAAGGAGTTCAAGAAGTTTTTCTCCATTCACTCTGAATGCTCCTAGGGTTTCTGTTATAGGATTTATTTTTCCTGTGGATCAAGAGGCAGTAATGTTTCCAAATGCAGCAAATGAACCCAAAGTCCTGAAGATAATTTAATAGTGAAGCAAAAAGCAGAGCAAAGCAACACTGATTGGGGAGGGAGGGGCAGGGGGGACTTTTTAAAAGCAACATCTTTGTACTCATCACTAAGATCAACTACAGCATCCATATGTGAGTCAACAGTGCCATGAGTCTAAAATCCCTCACAGACCAAGACTGAGCTAGCTGAGCAATCCTTTCTCCCTTAACAACTATGTTCCTTGGGAACAACAAAATTCCCACAATAGCCAAGGAGTAACCACACACCAAGTGTTTTGGCAACCAACACATAGCATGGAACATCTCTCATGAAGAGGCAAAATCAGCCTTGAGTCTATTGCTAAATTCCTCTAACACTTCACTTTTCCCTGAGCAACAAGTACACTAATTTAAAAATTAATAGCAACAATTTGCTAAGTAACTTTGGGACAGGGAGGGAGAGATCTACCTGTACAGCAAGTATGAGCTTCTCATTTTATTTTTCGTGAAGGATTCATCTGCCACGATCCATGAGTGTATGGCATAAAGCCCTGAGTAAGCAAATGACTTCAAATTATCCAGTGGCAATTATGAATGAGAGAATGCATGCTGGAGGTGGAATGAAAGAAAATTAAGAGAGATTAATGTGAAATATAAGGTTATAATTAGGCATAGGTATCTGTTTTCTACCTGCTTTTGCCCATGGGGAATTTGGAAAAATAAATACTCTTATTTAATGAAATTCTCAACGCCAACAGAGAAGCAGGGCAACTTTTTAAAAGCTATGACAACATATGCCAGACAGGCTGTGTTGCAATGGGTTTACATTTCAACATGGAATGGGTTGTAAGAGAACACAGCCTGCTATAGCATGTTTTGACAATATCAAAAAAAAAGAGAACTAAAAAATTCATACCAAGGGGACACAAAATAAACAATGCAATACTCCTGCTCCAGGACAGTCTGCAGAAGCTCCCATGCATGAAGGAACTGAGGTTTCTAAGAGATGATCCATATATTTTATCACCTGGGGGGGGGGGGAAAACCAACAACAACACAGCTACTCTGTGAGAGAGAATACGGAGTCAAACGGCTGAATTTGTTCTTTCCTCATCTTGGCAGCTAGCTGAAGGATGAGAAGCAGCATGCTGATATGCAAGGTTGAATATTTATTTTTCCAAACGGCTCTGCTATCCTCTCACTTTGTTTGCAGTGTCACCAACCACATCAGTTAAGGCAACCTCCAGGCACCCACTAACGGATGCAAACCAGCTTGAAGCACATGTCTCAATTAAAGCTATATTTCACTCCCTTGAAAATTCCAATCCCCATTCTCTGTGACATGTTATTCTAATTCTAAATGTAGATTTTGGGCAACTCTGAAGCTGGTGAAATTTGTCTGCAAGTAAGAACTCAGTCTTTCTTGGTTTTGGTTTTTTGGGTTTGTTTTATTTTAATATTCACATACATGTATAACTTTCTCACCTCCATCACAATGCCCACAAACATCACCAGCTCTGAGCTCTGCTTTCAGGCTCAATAGAGCTCAAAATACTCTAAAGCAAATTCTCTTCATTAATTTCTAGAAATCAAAGATAAGACTCTACTGAGCAAACTCTTCATCTACATCAGCCATATCAAGACTTGATACTGGACCACCAAATGCAACACAGATTTGGGCATTTTTGCCTGTAACTACAATATAAAATTAATTTCTTCGTCCTGGCTGGAATCACACAGCCCCACTACAACTGGACAATCACTGGCATTTGTATTTCAGTCCCATTCTACCTGGACCTGTGTGCTTGAAATTTATTTTTATTTCAGTAGTTGTGGCACTTGCTGTTCTTAGCAAGGCATCTTGGGTACAGATTGCTTATTGCCTCTTTGAAAGAATGGAAGTTTATTGCCCACCTGCAAAAGGCTTCTATTTCTACCCCTAAACATCAGCACCGACTCCTAAGGCTCAAGCATCCATTCTCCCCCCCAAAAAAATAAATTCTTCATTCATCTGTTTAAGAGTTCAGCACAGTGAATGGACACATAGACATCACCTCTGTTTAAAAGAGCATTAAGACATCTATGACATCTATGCAATCTACTTTCTGCACTGGTCCTTTCTCTTCAAAAGGATTTTCTGCAACTAGATCAAAGTCCATGGGCAATTTCTGGGGTTTATGCACCTTTCACATTTTTTCTGCCAAACCAGAGATGCTTTGCATTTCCACACAGATTCAGCTCTTTGCTCCTCCTCTACCTGCCTTCTCCTCCCTGAATAACTTTATCTTGAATAATTTTCTTCAACTTAGCTGGTCCAACAACTGGAAAAAAACATTACATGCTGTGATTGACCAAACTTTCTACTACTAAGGAAGACATTTCCTCCCCACCAACAAAAAACCTTGAGAGGTTTCAGCTCACCTATTCCTTCATGCCCTTTCCACCAACTACACCAACAGAAATATTTGCGAGGCTGCAGTATTTGCTGGCTTTTAGGTGTTGGTGAGCAGGCAGAAGTGATGGGGTTGGGACTCCTAAAGTGAGCATTGCCACCAAGCAACATGATGTGAAACTGTTGAATAATTGCTTGCCAGAAGGCCTTTTACTGGGTTGAGAGATGAGTAAGAATGTCAGGGTCTGGCCAGCTGTCAAGGCTGTAAGTATAAAGAGGTTTTCTTTAATGGCATTATTGCTGAGAGATAAACAAATGTCTGTCACTCATTACTGCATGCAGGTCCTCGCATCTCTCTGAAACACTGAAAAACAGCATCTTACAAACAAGGAAAATGAGTTATTAAGCAATTGGAAAATGATTATACAATTATGTTCTGTTCGGGTACCATTAGTCACAAGGAAGATGGAATATATCCAAGCTTTAAAAATGAATTACTCATACAAAATTATGTCTGTCGAGAGTCACTTATCCTTAAGGGTTCAATATCTACAGTGCAAGATTTTCAGAGGAGGAGACTAAGAAGGGTGTTGTGGTAAAGCATAAATACAGAAGCTAGGTTTGGGTTCTATTCCAGCCAGCAGTGGTGAGCAAGTTGCAACTGGCATTAAGTCTGAACTGGTATAGACAGTCACAAACCGACTGATGCTAGCAAAGCTAAGCAGATTTGCAGCAATGTGGAAGGCAGCTCCTGCCTCTTGTTAGAAGAGGTGTGCAAAAACAAAAGTCAATCATACAGTTTACAGGCTGAAAATCCAGCAGTTCCACCACAGTACCAGTCTGTTCCACTTACAAACAAGGTATATTCACTTCAAACTGAAACTGAACCTGCTTTGGACCATTTTCATGCCAAGCTCTGTAACCTCCATGCACTCCATGTCCTTAGTAAGATGAGACTGGTCTTGACTACTCGTTTGGGTCTCTGGAGGCTGCTTTTGGTCTCTCCATCCTATAGCAGTTTTGTGGGTTTTTTTAATGCAGTTACAAATCAAGTTTCAGTTCTCTGGTTATCTTTGCTGCTTGTACGTTCCAAACATGTTTCAAGTTCATTCTTGTGTCAGCATTAAACATTTCACACAGGTGTGGCCTCAGCAGAGCCGATAATAATTCCGCACTTTCCCTGACCTTTTGCCCAACCTTCCTGTAAACTGGCACATCATCTTCTCTCTTTCC
>NW_008673408.1:247658-272084 GCF_000695815.1 Acanthisitta chloris
TCATTTTGTAATATGCAGCCATCAACTGTGTTGGGGCTGCTGTGCTGCTCCATTGTGTCTCTTGGAATGCTTTTTACTGGCACTTTAATGTAGTAAATGAAAGGGTGTGATACAGGACAGGTAATAGACAAGATTACAGATTGTGTCTTCTTGTCATTAGTTGAAACTAAGTGCTATAACAACAAACATCATCTGTCTCTGCCAAAAAAAAAAAGCAGCCATCAACTGTGTTGGGGCTGCTGTGCTGCTCCATTGTGTCTCTTGGAATGCTTTTTACTGGCACTTTAATGTAGTAAATGAAAGGGTGTGATACAGGACAGGTAATAGACAAGATTACAGATTGTGTCTTCTTGTCATTAGTTGAAACTAAGTGCTATAACAACAAACATCATCTGTCTCTGCCAAAAAAAAAAAAAATTCAGGATGTTTCAGTTGTAGGTAGCATAGGAATGGACAGGGTTAATAAACAAAACCAAACCCCTGCAGCTGATCCAGTACAAGTTTAATCATTGTACCCATCCAAGAGCTTACTCTGATTTCATTCCTTCACTTCCTCATCAAGCAAGCATCAACTTATAGCAAGTACCTTCTTTTCTCAGCTACTGTCTTCTTATTTTGTTTCACTAAACACTTCAGGACATGCATTCCGCCTTCAGGACTATCTTGCGCTTGTAATACTATGCAACTACATCATCCCTAGTTACAGAGGAACCTAAGTTTAAACCTTGAATCTAAGCTCCCCTGGCTAGTGAAGAAAGATGAGATCTGGGTCTGTCATGGTATTTTGCAACCCTGCTCACTGAAAGCACACTGAGGAGAAGGGTTCCAGCACAGACTCTGAGTCATGGGCTGTACCAGGGGTGGAAATCCGTCTCCCTGCCTGGACAAACTATTGTTTGAACAGACTCAGCCAAAGCCCCAGCCACATCCCTTTAGCTTGCTAAGCCAGTCACTCCCTGCCTCTGGTGCCAGTGCTGTTGCATGGATGGGTGCAGCCAGTGCACCTCCCCTACCGCTCCCACTGCAGACTTCCAGCGTGGGGGGTAGCACTAACCCAGCTTGTTCTGACTTGTTCTTGAGAAGGACAATAATGAAACCTGCAGCCAGTACCTTAATAATGGTAGCAAAGTTAAATGAATAGCTCCTTGCTCCTTGCCTATCTGGGCTGATACATCCTCACAGAAACACTCTTGCATTTGATAAATAGTATTCCCTGTATAAAGATTGTACAATAAAGTATTTGATTTAAGTTCAGGGCTTCCTTTTATGAACTGCAGGCTCTGGGCCAGTACAAATCCACAGAGCTCTATCAGAGCTTCAGTCAGTCAACGCCTGCCCAGGATGTCAATCCTTGCCCAGTATCAATCCACAGAAAAGTGCCATGAACTTACATGGCATTCTGCCAAATCCCATCAGCTGAGAAACTGTCCTGATGAGCACAATGTTCTCAGTGATGATTCACCCTTGTCAACATTGCCATTAGTCAGAATATTTTCAGAAGCAACTTTAACATGGTTTAGGAGCTCTTTAATAAACATGCATTTAAATAAGCTATCTTGGAGCAGGGAGATACATGAAGGAGGCCCACTGCAAGTTAGAACTGAAGTGTGGCAAAACAGTTGTGCAAAATGTTTTATACCTTATATAATCTCTCCTGACAGAACCTCAGGGGTTCACATTAAACACCATAAATCAGACCACCTGGGGCTCCCCTATGATTATTGCAGCTGTATGCTGCAAGCTCCAGTAGAAGAAACGTTCCCTTTTATTGTAAGAAAGTAATAGGGCATAGCCCAAGTCTGCCAGAAAAATGCACAAATCAAAAGCAGGCCTTGCACAAAATCAGCTTCTGATGTGTTCGTTTGCTCTGCAGTTACGTGGCAAGCTGACAGGCAGAATCACTTTGTCCTCATTGATCACCGATGCTTTTGCCAGCAAGGTGAGTAGCATGTGGAACAGCCAATTCTAAAGAAATGTCAGTTCAATGGAAAATAAAACTGATACATTTACTTTATTTTTGTATCTTCTCCTTAGTGAATTTCAGCAATCGGGAAAGGCACTGGACGCTCAGCACTGACGCCCAGGAGCACACACAGCTCAGACAGTGGTGCCACAGCAAGTCACCCACAGGCCTAAGCATGCTGTGGCTTCTGCCACGTCCCTAAGCTCCATTTTCATTACCAAAGAATGGTGTCAACTGCTGGCTGCAAGAGATGAGAAACAGATGCGTAAAACCTCAGAATATATGCCAATGAAAAGTGATGGAAAGAAAAAAAAATCGCAGTCTTTTCCCAGTAGTATAATGGTAACCTTCCTTCAGTTCTGCCTTAGTCTTAAACCTGACTGTCATCATTCATGAGGGGGAAATCTGTCTTGTGAGAACTTGTGAGAATTTCTCCTAGGAGAGATGTTATGGGCAGCTCCCCTCAAACATCTCCTTTGACACCTGCAGTGCCCAGAAATTCAGAGATTAGTGGAGCCTTGTTGTGTCCCTACAAAATCTGATGAGGAACATATCATTGCCTTCAGCTAGCTGAGCATGATGACACATGTTGAGCATCCTCTCCGGTGGCCCTCCAGACTTTTGGAACAACTAACTAATTTCTGTGAAAATGTCCTACCTTGCTATCAGACCACTGAGACAATGTTTGAAACATGCAAACACTCAGACTGTTTTGCATGAAGCCCTCTCTCTTATTGCAGTGATGACATCTCCCTTCTCAGACATCATGTCCCACACATGCAATAAAACAAGGAGTGAATCTTCTGGTTGGGCTTAATTTAGTATTTTGTTTGTTGGCTTTAACAGTACACACAAAATATGACAGAACATATGCACATATTCAAGGAAATCGTTGAGGAAAATAAAATAAGAGGTGTTTGCTAGATAATGGTCTAGGGGGAAAGTAAAATCTTCTTTCAGTCCAGTAGGGCAATAAAAAAAACCTTGATGAGTTAAACCACTGCCTGAAGGAAAGCATTTCTTAACACATCACCACCTTCTGATGTTGATTTTGGTTTGTTTGTTTGGGGTTTTTTAATATATATATCTTATATATTTATATACACACAAAACTAGCACAGACCATATGAGTTAGCAGCAATAAATTTGTTATTTCACCCTAAGATAAATATTTTAGTTTTTTCCTAGGAAGCTGACAGCTTGGTGGGACAAGTCATATTTGATGGCCAGGAAAAATAAACTGACAGGCTGGAGCTGGTAGCTCATTTATAGTAGCCAGGTAGCAACAAAGTAGAAGAAACCTGGAGAAAACATCCTAAGTCAATGGATTTTTTCAGGCAGTGCTAAAGCTGGCAAAGAAGCCTTTTGCTCTTTCTGACAGGTAGGAAGTATATCTGGAAGCTAACCAGGGGAGAAAAGGTTATGGTTTGAGCATGCTGTGCTCTGCTATTCTTGTGGCAAAGAATGGATGTCTGGGACCATCACAGTTGAGTAAAACTTAAATCAGCACTAAGATAATTTTTTTTTCTTATTCGCAGCAGGAACCAGGTAGGTTCCTTGCAGAGGTGACTAGACTAGAATCCAGCAGGTGATCTCAAGCTACCTTCAGACATGTTTTCCTGTTCTCAGACTGAGAACAACACATCCAGATCGGAAAGTCTGATCTTGGCCAGGCTTATTAGGAAGCCTACAGGAATTGCTGCCATTCAGAGTGGGAGAAGCAGGACTTGAGAATCATCTGAGTATTCAAGTCATCTTTAAAAACAAACTAAAACAACAAAAATCAAAACAATCAACCAACCTAATAAAACAATTTCATTTTCTACCCAAACAAATTAGTTACCAGAAAAAGCATTCTACTTTCTAGCCTATCGCCCTGTTTGACAGTACCTGTCAAAGATAAAAATCTTTCAATGAATTAAGGGAGGGGAAAAGCAAATCCCTCCTAGTTATGGTGCAGCGATTTACATCAGTATAATTACATCTTCATTACTGTGGGAGACTGACTAGACCTCCAGGGAAATGCTACTAGTTCATAGGAACTTTCATTTTTAATTGTGATAGATCTGCTGCTATATATCTAAATCTATTAAAACACATTGGAACAAACCAAGATTAATAGAAATATAGTGCTAAGCTGTAATTCAGACTTGTGAAATGTTAAACTAATTGCACTGCATTCTTTCCAGGCTTTAAGTGGTAGTACATTGCAATTGGCTCGTGACATTACATTGCAAGGGTAATACATAGATGATCTTTTTTACTGACAGTACTCTCTCCCAGATGAATCTTAATATAAATTCCTCATGCTTAGCAATTCTGATACTTGCCTGTAATTCAAATACTAATATCAGTTTAACCTGGAATTTACTGCAATCACTTTCCCTCTGAAAAGTACCCTCATTTAATCAATGAAAACTGCCATTCTGAGGGCCTTCTCTTCAAACAGTGAAATCAATCCCCCTCATCACTAGCAGGCTCTTCAGTTGGAAGAACACCCAGCACTTGAAGAAACTGGTGTAAAGATGCAGAACACACGCTGGCTGCTTCTCTGAATATACACTCAAGTCAGCTCAAGTCTGACACCCAGCAATAGCACATCTCACTTTGCAACCAAATGATACAAGCAAGCACCTGCAATGAGCCTCACACTTTATCTGTGCCCTAAACAATTTGTCTCAGAGCTGTAAAAGGTGGCTTTTGCCCCCCAAACCTGAATCGTCGCATCACCCTATGCAGCACTTGACTGTTATAGGTCTATGCACATACTTAAAGTCAGGAGTGTTGTTATCACTCTTATACTTTGTAAGGGGTAGTGTTCATACATGTGTTAGAAAGGGTTTAACTTTATTAAGGTTGTCCTACAACATTTTTTTTTCAAGGCTTCCAGATTCTCCTTGCAGCCTCTACCTCCTCCCAGCCTGGTGAATAGTTCTTATCTGGCACAATGCTCATACTTGGTGCTTTATATAACATTATGCTCTACAAAAACAAACACAAAAATGGAGGAAAACAAGTGAAAAATTAAATTGGTTCAATAAAAACCCTTGTTAATGCAGTTTGTGATATGTCTCAGAATCTTGAGATAAATGCTAAGTTTTCCTTGTCTTTTCAGTCTCTTGTTGACCAAGTTGGCAAAAGCAGGATGATCCTTAAAACATATTTCCATTTGCTTCAATTGAATTGCAAGTTTACGTACATATTTGTAGCATTAGAACCTTAATAGGGATTTTTGGGAGAAAACATAAATTAATATGCATGTGTGAGTCTCCGTTGAGTCTTCCTTAACTTCCTTAACTTCCTGTATAGTGTAGTGTTTTTCAGTCTCCTTTCCACTGAAGTGGCAGGGGGGAGTGGGTGGGGGCAGAGAGAGAGAGAGGCTTAAAATATAATGCAAGAGACAAAAATCAAGTCGCTTCTGAATTAAAACTTGTTCACTATTATCTTAGCTGAAGTTGGTCTGGACACTGCAACACAGGTCTTATATTTCACCCGTGCCCAAGGGACCCATTTTTTCAGCAGGCCTTCTTTTAGGTGCAAACCAACCCCATCGTTTCCTAGGATAGCATTTTGAACAGCAGGCAGAAAGGACTGCTCCTCATGTATGCAAATTCATCCATATCTTTGGGGCTCCTCTAGTGCCCACCCATTCACAACAAGTAAATCACAGAGAGAAGCAGGATTTAACTCTGAATAGCTTTGCTTTTGCTGATATAACTTCGACCCTTGATGATAGTTAATGTCAGGGTTTTTTTGCATTCAATTAATTTAACGGTCCAGATTTTTAATTTGCATTTCATTTAACATTTCAGATTTTTAATTTGCCAGATATTGTTTATCAAGTATTCATTTCAGCGCCTTTCACTGTATATACTGTGCATACTCCTCAGTAATTAGTGTGCAGTAAATTAATTCTCTCCTTGTTCCTTCATCAGATATTGGATTAAGAAACTTCCACTGTACCAACATAGTGAGCTAGATTAGGAATTTCCCATCTATAATACCTTTGTTTAATATTTGTCTTGTATATGTTATGCTGCCTTAATGCTTTACACGATAAGAAATGTTATAGTTAGAAGCAGAAACCTCCAGTTAATTTGAGTCACATATTTGTTTGAAATTATTAGACTCAAATAAAATGTGTTCGCATGGTTCTACAGTCTCTACTCCTTTAGGCAGCCCTACATTTTCCTTAAGAAAAAAAAAGGATATTCTATTTATGTAAAGGACATTTAAATCACCTGATGATATTCATCAACTGCCATGAGAGTTAAATTAGATCCAAAGTAAATACCTCGTTATAGATCTGTCTTCTGCATTAAGTCAATATGGGCCAGTGACCAACAAAGGTGTCCTCTTACAAATCCAGGGAAAATAAAACACAAACTCAATAGAAGGGCATTACCACCACAGTCCACTGAAATTATGCATGTTTCGCAAACATTTCCACAGTTCATTTCACCTTTTCCACATTCCCCAAGATGCACAGCATACAGCCACAATTGTTCCCAGGTCAGTCCAAACTAGGTGAACACCTTTGCTCAGTGATTAAGGTTCCTCTGTGCAAACTGTATTCATCTCTATCTGAAGTGACCTTGCAAAGCTCACCCACCTGCATGGTTTTGATACAGCAGTCCAACTGTCCAAAATGTTAGAAAATATCTGACAAGGGATATTTGTGCCTATACAGATCAGTGGAAATTTGATTAGGTTGTGTTTGGTTTTCATGCTTTTAAAATCTACAAGTTTATGAATGCAATGTTTTCCTTCAGTGACAGAAACAGGTAACACGAGTGATGTGTGACAAGAGGAAACATTGGTCCCTCCTGAATCTGTGCCTAAAATGTCCTATGTCACATCAAGTTCCAGTGCAGACACAGAGTGCTTGAGTTTAGTTTGGACAAGCCCCAGCATTAGCTACAGGGAATGGTGAAGAGGTGGAGCAAGGATCTGGGGCAGAAAAGGTCTGGAGGGTTTTTTTTCAAGCAACTCACTGCAGAGGAGTATGAATCTAGTATTGAAATTATCCACAGCCATGTGAATAGCTCACAAATTTCCCCATTAGTTTTCTACTTGAACCAGCAAGACATATAGGAATACCATTTATACCTGGGAAATGGAAGTTGAGGAGAATTGCTGCTTTTGTTCTCCACTGACATTAAACACAGGACATACAGATGTACTGAACAGAATGAATTTGCAACAAGGCACAGAAAAAAGATGACTTAAAATTTTTGGAATGCTAATAATGGAGACAGGTCTGTGCCTTTCTTCTCATCCAAAGCAATAAGAACCTTCTTTCCCCAGTTACCACATTTTTATTTAAAAGCTCCAATTTAAAATCACCAATACATGAATGTGACTGTGGGCAACCCCCAAGTTTAGAGTGGAGCTGGTGTTCCACCAGCCAAAGCAGATGATGTTCTCTCAGTCTCTGCCCCATTCCATAACATTGCACAGTAGTTGCAAGGAATGAAAAAAATCCCACGAGTCTGAAGAGCAGGTTCCCAGAGGCCATTGTAACCTCAGACGGGTTTTATAAAAATTTAGAAAGCCTTGAATATTGAGACCAAGTCATTGTAACCGCTCTAGGTTTCTCTTGCCACTATTTCTAAAAGGTTGCCTTACAAGCTCACTTCACCAATTAATGCAAATTGCCTTGTGATTAAGTTTGCTTAGAGCCACATATCAGTTATTTTCATCAATCTTTTATTCATTTAGAATGTGGCTCTACCCAGCCTGGTACAGAGATCCATTTTATGCCCTTTAGCATGAGCAGTACAATAATGACCTGAAAAAAGAGGTCATAAGAACAACTTCCCTGCTTACTTTGGATCCATCAGACAATGAAGATCAATTTTGTAAGAGATAATGATTCAAATTTAGTGATATTCCATGTACATGTTCCATGAGTTGCTCCATCTTTCTATAACCTGGTTTACCCCAAAGAGACTGAGAAGGACTGCATCTGTTATCCCACATGGCTTGTACATAGATGAAAATATTACAGCCTACAGGACTCTGTGATACTGAGGGGGTTGGCTGTGAGCTTCTATCAACACATGAGATGCAGGAACAGAACTGCTGATTTTCTGTGTAATAATGGACATGAAGGTCTCCCCATTCTCTGCCTTTTCTGCTTGACCAAACACAGTCAACAACATCATCCATTGTGTGGAAACACAGGACAGCATGGAAGCATCAGGCAGAGTAGCTGTGTGCCAGCATCTCTGCAGTGTAGAAGAGACTTTCTACCTGAGGCATCATTATAGGAACTAAATCGAGGGTTGATCCCAGCACACTGGCAGCACTCCTTACTCCTGCTCTCATGAGTGTGCTTACTTCATCTTTCTGATTACACAGAACAGTGTTCATTGCACTCTTTAAGCTACTATGGCAAACACTCTTAATTCTTCAGGAGCAGAAGTATTGGGATATCTTGGGAGAAGCATTCACACCTAAGAGTTTTAACATAACCTGTGGAACCAAATACCCACAAAAGCATCAATAGCTTTCTGACACTCTTTTCCAGACTCCTTCTGCCATCACTTAATGTACTAAAACAAATCTCTCCCCACAGCAAACTCTCTGTTGGCATGCTAGAGCTGGGAAGATAAAGAAGATTCATAGAAGATATTTCCAAAAAACGTTTCCATTGAGATTCATGACAGAACACAAATACCCTGAATTCTACAGCAAAGTTCCCTTTGATTCCCATGGCATGAAAACAATCTGGCACAAACTGATTTTCTGTGACTTTTCTGAGACTGTGATTTTTCTGAGACAAGAGGCAAGAGGGACATTTATAAGCAGATTGTGAAGAGAAAGGCAAGTGCCATGTTTATATCAGCTTAACTGTACACAGGAGTAGAGAGAGGGGATAAAAAACAAGAAGAGAAGTCCTGCTGTTTCTTTCTTAATGGGATAACCAATAGATATTCCCAAATATCAGGTTGCAGTTGTACCTTACTTCCCTGGCTGCTCATAGTCACAAGGGTCATATTGATGGATAGCAAGAGCACAGAGACCCTGTGCCAGCTTCACTCTCCAACTCACTGCATGTGTTTGGGCTGCAAGAGGGGAACATACCTGAGCCACAGCCCCATCAGTGCTGTCCAGGATTTTGTACATACACCTAAACATGTGGCAAAGCACAGACTTTGTGACCATCTACTCTGACAATAGTTTGCCAATGGACACAGAAACAGCACAATTTTGTCCCAAGCTCTCTATTATAACTTCTACAAAAGAAAGCTAATCATTAGTATGAAAAAGGGCTTCCTAAGCATGAGACACTGAAAAAAGCAGATCATCAAAGCTGTGACAAGTTGACAGTAATATTTCTTTTCCTATTTGGACCCCATAAGTCCAAGCAACATATGCAAGAACAAAACAAAAAACCACACCACAAAATTCTTACAAAAATGCAAAATGACAAAGATCTCACACATTGTATTTCTCCTCTGATTGCAACACATTTTGTCTTATAGTAAGAGATAATGTTTGGTTTTATTTAGAAAGTTCAGGCTTTTTTTTTTAATCTAAAATGTTCAATTTATTCAGTAAATAACCTATCAGGATAAAGGGTCACTGAGTATGCCAAGGGAAAGTATATCTTTTGAATTAAAGGATCGAAAACTCAGTCAGGCAGAATACTGGTTGGTCTCAAAAACATTATGGGAACTAATGAAAGAACCCCATTTCCTGCCTTATACAATTAAGTAATCAGCTGCCTTTGGTTACCCCTAACAACTTACACAGGCAAGGGGATTACTAAGCAAACAGACTGCAGCATTTCAGAATACACAGTCAACGGGAATGCTGAAATGACATGCATTCCCAGGGGAGTCACTACCTTTTCAATTTTAAGAGAAGGAAGTGGGATTATTGAAAATTTAGGACTTGGCAGACCTTTACAGAAATGCTCTGGCTGATGTAATGTGCACTATCCAACTAAAGTATGAAAATAACCCTTGCCATCTGAAGAATGTTTCCCTTTCTACCTATTCTCCAAGATACAGTGAATTCCTGATCTGGTTCAAGTGAAGAGATCTTAGATACAAAATGAAACTATCTTGTTGGGACCAGAAGAGATTCTCATGATCATGTACTCAGTATGAATCACTAGGCTGTGAAAAAGTTTAGCAAACACTCTAACCTCAGCTGGGGGTAACTTTGATTTCTGAATAGTAGGAAAATATTTCTAAATCTCTTCAGAGAGACTTAGTTTGCACAAATGCCAAATAAGCAGTGAACAGACTTTCCTACTGCCTCCATAGGTGCCTGTTGGTGACAGGTTTTCAATGCTCAGCAGTCACTAGAATGTTATTAGATTTGTGACTTTGGGGGAAGCAGTGCCAACAAGTTTTGGGAGTCCACTCCTAAACCAACACCATGATGAGTGGTGGAATAAACACAGCTTAGTTTTCTCACAGCAGGGAAGTAGTATTTGAGGTTCCTTTCTCTTCATCTTAATAGTCTTTGCTGTCCTCTTTTCAACTAATTGGTACTGCTGGTGGCAGGACTGGGGGTGTCATAACAACACCAAGAGGTACTTTTGTGAGCACTCTGCAACCTTCTGGGGAGGGTGAGAGGAACTTCTATTTACCATGAGGTCACTCGAACCTGTCAAATAAAAACCTGAAAGTCCATCATTTAAAAGGGATAATTAAGATATTTACAATTTGATGAGAAAGAAAAAATAACGGGAGAAAGAACATGAGAAATAGTCTTGTTCTAGAGTGATTGAATGTCCAAAGTAAAGAAAAATTAAAATGCTATGTTGCTCCCTTGAAACCACCGGAGTGCTAGAAGTGCTGAATGGAATAGTGCTTCAGAAAAAAGGTAAATATTCACTCTGACTTACTATTATCTGCTGAGGCACTAGAGTCATATTAAATAAACAGCTATGCAATGTTGAAAATACTTCCAAAAGAATAAGAGAAAATTGTCAGCATTGCCAAAAGATAACATAGAAGAGAGAAAAAAACCCTTGAAGTTAAGAGACATGGAAAGTGAAATTTATTGTAGAAGCGCATTGCCTTTCAGTTTTTAACAATATGAACTCTCCATCCTGCACCATTTGGCTCCACTGTCCCCACCACATGGTGATATAATTATTGGGGAAACATTTGCTAACAACAGCACCTGGCTGCTCTTTGGTGTTTAACTTTCCCTTCCTGCTCCTACAGCCTCAGGCTCACAAGACTCAGGCATATCTGCAGAGTTGCTTACGGATACAATAATAATCTGACTTGGCCAATGGTTTCAAATCCAGTAACTGACTTGGCTATGATTATTCAATTGCCAAGCTTTGAGCTGCCCTAAAATACCATGATTTTCTATCTCATTTACCAGAACATTCTGGATGGATCTGAAATAGGCTCCAAAAGTTCTGATTTTTTAACTTGTCCCCCTTTCTCAACATCCTCAGGCGTCAAAGTTTGGGCAAGGTACAACTGTATACTGTTGGGCAGATGGAATTTATGAAGAGGATTAGGCAATCTGACATCAGAGATGGGATTAACCACTGAAATACAACCTCAGATCTTTCAGGTTTGCTGGTGGGTTGGATTTAATTGCAAAAGGATGCTTTTCCAATTCCAGCCAAAAGCACTAAAAATGCCGCTAAAATAATCCTTCCTTGCAATTAATTATGTAAGATCAGCCACATTCTCTAAACTGGAGAAAACTCAGAGGCCAAACTTCATGAGGCACCATACCACTGCCTCCCAACTCAAACCCAGATCCCAAACCAGCCCAACCTTGTGAGCAGGTCAGAGCCTCACCTTCCCACTGGACCAGCCATAGCTATCACCTGCCTGGCTTGGACTGCAACAAGCTTGTTGGTACAACAAACCTGCTCCTTAACTTTTATTAAGTGTGATTTGGGATATAACATCACATGGCCCTCACCCTGCTTTTAGTACACACTGCTGATATTTTCTTGCATGACATTAGAGAGCCAACACTTGGCAATGTGCACCTATTTCCCCCCCCTAGACACACTTTTGTCCTGTCAGAGTCTTCCTATTCCACACTGCCTCCTCTCGAACCTCCAAAACTATGAGCTATGGAGTCAGCAGCTGGGATTCACATGTTCAGATTTAGCCCCCTGGACAGAATTTAATGAGAGATATATTCCTTATATTTCAATACAAACAAAACCGTTTTTCATTTCAACTGAAAATAAAGAGGTTTTAAATGTGCTTTTGCTGCTTTCCTAGGAGACTTCCCATAATCTGTTACTGTACCCAACATTATTCTTTGTGCTAAGCCTGCCTCTGGTTTTGGGAAGGCAAACAGGCAGTAAGACCTGGAATAGCAGACTTAGATCATGATCCAGATAGGGGCTAAGTCAGCAGGGAGGCAACTAAGTAAACTGAGATGCCTTAAAGCAGGCAAGTGGTTTATTTGTATTGCTCTGGTCTTCTCACAGGTGGAGCAACTCAGCTCCAGGTGAAGGACAGGGGACTGTCTGTTACATCATTTCTGTCACAGTGAGTCAGATCTCTGCTAACTTTCTGTGCATCTATTTAAATATTGGTGTTCAGCTGAGCAGGTCAGCACACAGCTGAGACTGCACTCACTGGAGATGCTATGCCAGATCCCAAAGGAGATCTATCCCCCGTGTTTTTTTAAAGATATCCTTGACTGTCACAGTGCAAGGGGACACTTCCTTATTCCAGCCAGGAGGGTTAAAAATTTAAAATAAAATAAAAATAAAATAAAATGCAAACCATCACAGAAAGTGTCAGATCCAAACACAAATGGTAGGATTCAGTGACTCAAGGCTGCAAACAGAAATGTAGTCAGTAACTAAACTGTGTTTTCCAATCACACTTTGCAGAAATACAGGAATTGCTGTAAGTTTAGATCATTCCCTGGACAGTAATAGAAATCTTCTTGATATCTCATGCTGGAATTCTGAACAGAAAACATACAGCAGGTATTTGTATACGTAATAGCAGAGATCTAGAAACAAAACTAAACTATGAGCCTCCCAAGGAAAAAAAGAGCACTGAGTGCAGAGAGATGAAAGAGATTAAAGAAACAAATCAGACTAACAGCAATAATGGACACCTCTAGCCCCTTCCTACACTCTACTTATGTGTCACAGTGCTCACAATTGCTTTCCTTGCTTTGCCATCTTGAGATGATTGCTCTTTAGATTAGAGAAAAAGCAAATAAAAAAACCTAAGGCATAATGAACTGTAAAGGATTAAAATGGGTACTTCACACAACTTCTGCAATACGAGAACAAGGAGATATTCAGTGAAGCAAAAAGGCAGCATAACTAAACAAAACATGTTTAAATGTGTAGTTTGCTGCATCCTATGGAAAAATCTATTCTCACTCCCCCTTGTCTTTCATTAAGGCACATTGAGAGATGGGTGGGTTTTATCTTGTCTTGCCTTCCTTGTACATAAATGATCTTATTCAAAAATTCACCATATATTAGTGACCTTAAAAATCCACATCTTTACTCCAGATCCCCTTGTGTTCCAAACTGAATCCTTTTCTACTGCTAGGATATCTGTGGAGGATAGTTATTTTAAAAAATGGTCAGACCACATCCAAAGCAGATGTATTAAATTGTCTCCCTTCCCAGTTTTCTTTTCATCACAGTTGACCACAACACCAACACTTATGTCCATTCTGTCATCCTAAGTGTGGACCCCTCACCAAAATCAGAGTCATCTTAGATTTGGAGCTTCCTCTGGGCACCCATAGACATGTTGTACACAATTTCCATAGTTCTTCTGCATAACATCAGTAAATTGAGCCAACTCTTGTTTAAACCTTCTCATATCATTTCAAGGGACTATCTTCTGGCCACAACTACACATCATAATATTTTGCTACTAACCCATCTATCCCATCATGGGTTGGAGATCATTTTGTAACTCCTCTCTTTGACTGTATGTTCCATTTCTCAGCTGTTTCACATTTTCTACTACTTTGAACATAAGCTTATCCTGCTTGGCAAGGTGTTTCACACCTTATCCCTCACCCCATCTTCTGCCTTATCATCATCCCAATATACAAGTCAAACACATTTGCTACATTTACAAAAACAAAAAAAGCCCTTCATGATTTCAGCCATAACACCTTTGCATTCAGTGGAACTTCCTTGCAAGTGCCTGCAAGCCTATTAGTTCACTCATGTCCTTTCCCAACCACCTCACCAAAAATCACAAGTGATGCTTTGACAACTCACATTCTGTGACCACTACTATTCATGCTGGTCAATAAGGTCTCATAACAGTCTTCCACCTCTTTCTATCCATCTCTATTTCTCCAGGGTTGTAAGCTATGTGAGCCAGTAATTCACTGGTTTTTGTATTTGTTTAACACAGAGGTCCAGTCTTTGGACAAAGAACAAGCACCTACAATACTCATTATCACAAGATACCATTGGTATAAAGAACTTTCATCATTTCAGGAAATAAAGCAAATCATGCATCATCATATAAACAGGACTTTTCTTTTTTGAGTCAGGAGAGCCCATATGTTCCCACTATGGGATTTATTGTATTCCCTCTGAAGAATCTGTTACTGGCCCTTGTCAGGCTACTGACTATGGCAGCAAGAAAACCTGTTTCTCAATGCAGGCTGATAAATGAGCCAATAAATTCTAAATCCACTGCCATGGATGCTTCAATTATTGCTATTATTTATTGTCATCTGTTATGCGTTAACTGTCTCCTTGGGGCTAGACCAGTTGGCAATACTGATCAGGGTGAGAAGTCTTCTGTTGTGTTAAAAAAAAAAAAAAGAGAATTGGTCCTGTAGAACTTAATAGGAAGGATGAGAAGAATATTTAAACAGGAACATTTTCCATACAAGCAAGAACCCCCTATGGGAAAGGGAGTCCTCACATTGTTTCCCATTGTTTTCATCTGCTTCATTGCTGATTAGAAGCTTTACTGAAGAATATTTTGCAAAAGTTAATCTGACTATTCTTGCAGGAAATGCAAGACAACTGATCCAAGCAAATGACTGCATGGGAGGAAAAAAGTAAAGAACATGAGATGTCACAAAAATGAAGAGCAAGTATTATACAGAGAGCAAAATTCTGAGATGTAATTATCAGTTAGATAACTCCAGTCGGGATTTTCCACAAAAATGTTAAATCAGTGATCAACTGGTAATACTAAAAATGCCTAAACTTGCTTGTTGAGCATGAAAAAAAAATAAAAAAATAACACAACAAAACCAAACAAGCCAAAGCCCACACAAACAAAAATCCCAACACATCTATGTAGAATTCTGGAAAGGCAGACAGTGAAAAGGGACAAGTGAATGACATGATGAACATAGCACAGAGTGCATAATGTTAACAGGGGATTAGAAACCCTTTAGCCCCTGCAATAAAAACATGCCAGCAAAATCTGTATGTTTTCTAAATGGAAAAAAAAAAAAAGGTGATATTTGAGTATCTTTAATAGGCCATAGTGTATTTTTAATTAGAATAAGCTAAATTTTTACCAGAATTCAGATATAGAAATGTCATATGCAAAATGCACTGAAATCATGTTTTCCTAACCAGCACTACCACATGCATCTAGTGTTGATTTGCTGTGAGATTTACAGAACTATACTGGGTTATTGCTCAGCTCAAAACACATCTCTGGTACAGACAAACAAAGTTGAAAATGATGGATTGGTTGTATGCAATTCATTTGACAAGCATCAGAAAGTGGAGAGCAGGGAGAGGGAAAAAGGAAAAAAGAAACCTTTACCAAAGCCACGTAACCTGAGTTAATGAAATTATATTTAACTAAGGGTGTGTATTTAGACTTGATCTTACCTTGGTGACTTAGCCATTAGTAGGAATTCATTGTTTACCTCCACGATTCTTATCGGTACTTAGGCAGTGTTTGCACGTGATTTTCAACTGATTGCTCAACATGCTCTGTGTTAGACTGTTTTGAAATAAATGAAAACACAGCAAGATCACAGAGGGCTAATCTCAATTATCTAATCTGCTTAAAACTGCATGGTTTCTTTTCTTGTTGAAGCCACATTACGGCTTCCTCTATGGGCAGAACTGTATCTACTGATGCCAAACCAGACATCTGTTTCTTTTACAAGACTAAAACTTTTCTATCAGTGAAATGGAAACAGTTGTTATTCCAAATTACTTTTCTTAGGTCATTTGAGGATCACTCCTCAAGAGGTAATAACCCTCTACAATGATTATGAGGCCCTATTGACATCTGCGATAATTGTGGGTGTTTGATTTACATAATAGATCCTAAAAAAAAAAATCCCCTCCCCCCCCCAAAAAAAAAAAACCAAACACCACAGACCTCTGAGAATCTGATCACAGGATGATGAATGTAGAGCTTTGAGCACCTCCAAGAAAGCTGGATAGCTCCTAAAGGCTTATACAATAAAGAGCAGGGATGGAAATCAAATATGAATATTCTGATTTACAGTCCACACTCCTGCTGCCTCTGGAGCTCAGACCCTGTCCAAAAATTCATGAAGAGAGGAAAAAAAATAGGCTTCCTGGAAAACCACAAAGCCAATGAGCACTTACAAAAACAACACATGAAAGAAAAGTTGCTAACAGCCTTGATAGTTTGTGTTTGTGCTGACTGGAGAACATAGCAGCCAAAACTCACCCAGGAGGATTACACTTTAGCTTTATGCAATCAGTTCTAAGATTTCACCTGGAGCACCTGAGCTTCACAAACAAATTCCCTGAGTAACTTCAATTTCTACATCAACTTCTTCCAAAGACAGTATTAACAACATTCAAGAGGAAAAATTATCTTAGCAGCTAAAGAGTTAATGTAGATGATAAAGAGTTTGCGCTTTAGCCTGCCAAGATCTGATGTCTCTGTTGTCTTCTTAGAGAATAAGTTTGCCCTTGGGACATGTCTTTCAAGCAGCTGGAGCCCTTGAGGCAATTCATGAGAAAAATACTTCTAGGAACACTTTTACTTGAACACCCATGCAGCTCTTCCTCTTTCGACACCAGCCATTTTTCATGCATCATGTGTTATGGGTTACATCTAAAATGCAATGCCTTTGTACCCCATGGTCCTTGCAACAGGATCCCAACGGTAACAGCCAGGTAAATAATTGGAAATATCAAAAAGTGTTATTTTACATGTAGGAAACGTTCATATCAAAAGCTGTCAAACATCTAGTTTTGAAGTATGCGGCTAAACTGAGCTGCTCTTTGTCACCCCTCTGCATTTTCATCTTTCCCAACATACTATTTCCCATCCAGCATCCAATTGCCTCTAGGATTAGACTCAGCCACATTTTCTTTCAGACTTGGTGACTATCCATTGCTTCTCCAGGACTCTACACAGCATACGATGTGCACAGGGCACCACCACTGAGGGAATAATCAGCATTCAGTGCAAGGGCTGGGGAGAAGCACATTAGAGCAGCAGGAGTTAGAGCAGCACTGGCATTTTCATTACAGCACACACCGGTAAGGAAGGGCCTGGCTCAGGATGGAGCAATTGAATGGCAAAAAGACTCTGTAGGTTTGCTTAAGACTTCCTGAAGTCTCAGCACTTGCCTGATGACCTTCCTTTTGAGACAGATCTTTATTATAGTTTTTTAGCCAGGAGTTCAAAGGAGTAGCACTGACAAAATAAGAGAGATGATTCCCTCCACACCCTGGATCACAGCTTGCCAAAGTGGTAAGGAATTATCTTGCAACCTTTTCTTCTACCATACGACAACATGAATGCTCAATCAAGAAGCAGCAATAAACATAAAGGTTCAGAGACAATCCCTGGTTAAGCACCGACATTTGCATGCCATTGGAATTATTTGAACTTCTTGAGTCTGCAAAATGAGGTTGAGCTTTCCCCCAAGAACCACTGCTGTCTGATTACGTTCCTCATGTGATACACACTCAGCAAAAGGAAAAAAAAAAATCTGAAATATTGATTTTCCCCAAACAAGACACTGGTAAGGAAAGCACATTCAAGGGGAAAGCAAGATTGAAAAGCATGTACATCTTCTCATAGTCTACCTAAAACAAGTTTATGACTACCTCTCATTTCAACAGATTTCAGACTTATATGACAGAAGCCCAGCTCCTCTAGAAAACAAATATGCAAGTGCAAAGTCTGGACACTTTCCTGACATAATGCTGACAATATGCTTCATAGAAACCACAATATGCTTCATAGAAACCACAGCTTCTTTAGCTTGATTTTGCACAGAAGGATGGGTCTGAGAATCAAAGCTCCATGTTTGTACTTTAATGTTTTGCCCAGAGCTGTCCAACAAGTACTACTAGCAACCTGACTGTGTACCATTTGAGCAAGACTAATTCATAACTGTTGAACCCCTCACTGAGCCAATAGGTCACAGAGATTTTTTCTTTAGAACAATTGACAACTGTATGGCTTGTTTGCACATGGCAGATTTCAGCTTTGTTTTTGCCATGACTATAAAATGGTGAATTTTCATACTCTGAAGCCTTAATTGGTACAGGTCAGTAGCAGCATATTCTATCCAGGCTAGCAAGAAAAGCATATGAAATGAAAGAATTCTTAATGTTCTCAAACTACAGAAAATTAAAATTATGTATTTCCAATAAAAATAACATGAAAATATTGGGGGGAGGGGGACAGACTATTTTTTACATATGAGAAAGCCACACAATTTAGTCTATTGTAAAAGAAAGCACAGGAGTTTTGGTTTTGAAAAAGCCCACAAATTTAAAAGACTTGATCAGTCTGGAAGCTTTTTTATTTTCCAGTCACAAAGTAACATTATAGTTGCCAAAACTTAGCATTTTACTATAATATTTGTGATAACCTCACGGAAAACCTCAAAGTTTTCATAAGCACTCCAATTTCTACAATCTTGTCATTATTTAAGAATCTATTTTATTTACAAGGGACACATTTTCAATCCTCACTGATGTGCACAAAGTAATATTGTTAATCTATTTTCATTGTTTTTAAAGATCTGGCTCATAAATGGTAAATATTTGGGGCTGGTCATGTGTATTTCACTATTCTTTTGCCTGAGCATAGACTCAGACAACAGCTCTCTTTTGCCAGAAATAGTTCCTGGCTAGTGATTTCTGTGAGTACTTGATCGTTATTTTCACAGAGCAGTTGCATGAGGCCAACAAAGGAGTCTATCAGAAAGTAACATGAACCTTGCCATAGTGCCACCCAGAAAGGAAGCCTTTTATAGATAGTTTTAGAGGTACCTGTGAAGGAGGATGCTGCCTCTGCTCTACCCAAAAGCAATAGGTTCCTGCTGCCTTCGATGAGTCAGGCAAAATGCAACTTACCTTGGCAAAATCCAGATTTAGTTCTGACATGCTGCTCTTTTGATTTCCCTTTCACTATTGAGTGTGTGCCTGTTCACACCCATTTACAGGCTGTATTTCATTCTTTGGCAACAGGCAAAGTGATTCCTGTGACTAGCAAATCAACCAGACGAAGACTGACTTCTTCTCACTCAAAATATTATGCAGCACAATTCTTCAGTTATTTCCCTGCAAATGAGTCTGACAAGTGCTGTATAATGTGCAAACCAACTTATACAAACAAAAGCATGAGAGAGCACGAGCAGAAATAAAATTATACAGAACAAACTTAGAACAGTTGTGAGGCTGCACAGACAGCAATTAGTTGACTGGCAATGCAAGAAAAGATTAATTTAGCATTCAAAAACCACCCTGAACAGCATGTCTAATATGTACTCCACATGAACCAAAGACAATGGCTCCTCAGACAGAAGAGCTGTATCGACACCAGCATGAATGCACTTTTATTTCCCCTCTCTATGCCAAAAATGAATTTTCTAAGGAGCAGACTCAGGTGGTGATGTAAATATTCCTGAATTCTATCACCAAGTCATTATGTGACCTTGAGGAAAAAGATTCACTCAAGTGCACAAGGTCTCCATTTACCTATTGCAAAATGGGTATATAATTATAACAACACTTATCAATAACACAGGAGGGTTGTGAGGCTTAAAGAATTGTTAAGTGCTTTCAAGGTCCTCACAGCTGCATAAAGGCAATCTTTATTAATTAAGTTCTATTTATTGGCTATGACATCCCTTACTTATGTAAATATACCAATATTTATCTTTATAGCACCTTTAATTATTTTTTTTACATATTGTAGTCCAAAGATTTATTTTTATGAACATCTAGAACTGACTGATGGGGAAGAGAGAGCACTGTATCAAAATTCCAAATCTGTTTGCCCTGGTCTCTGTCAGAAGTATGTAGGGGGCTACCACTTAGAAATGTTTGACCAATTAAATTCATCTGGAATCTATGCATGGAGAACAAAGGGATTTAGCCATTTTGAAGAATGAAGTGGGGTTTTTTCCCATTCATAATCTGCCATAGAGGCAAATTTTACCATTTCCCACTCACAAACAATAAATGGGATATCACCAGTCTGCTAACACACAGCATTTCTTCCCAAAACAATGTATGATTATCATAATGATTGGTGCTGTTTAATGCCATTTAAAAATCAGGTTTTAAACACAGCCTTTCCAATGCAAAGCTGTTGTGCTTGACCTGACCGTTGGGCTGAGGGAGGCAATGCAAGAACATTGTGTGATGTACTCATTCTGCAAGTTTCCCCATTAACCCACTGACCACATCTGGCCCACACAGCCAACAGGAACATCACCATTGGCTCCAATTGATCAGGATTTTACCGACCAGATTTAAAAATTAAACAGAAGGTACAGCATCCCTTTTACATGAAGGATTCTACCTGTAAAGAACTGTAAGCAAATATATAAAGTTTGGTTCCACCCTAAGTTAAGTGAAAAGGAAGTAACAGATTCTGTAGTATTACCTGGGGCAAGAGGGAGGAGGAAACCAGTGAATGAACTATATCGCGGGAAAGAAAAAGAAAGATGATTTATCTTTCTATTTTTGGATACACACTCAGTTATTTGAGGGAGATGGGTGAAAAAACTGCAAAAATTTCTTTTCATCTGACAGTTCTGAACGATCACAGAAGTAATATTCGGTATGCAACAAAACTAAGAAACTCTGTTGTCTGTCAAAAGAAAGAGTGAGCATTGTCTTAGGCAGTAACACCTGATCTATTATTAATCCATACTTCAAAATAGACTTAAAATGTATTGACAGCTTCAAGCAGAAAATGACAATGTACAGGCTCTTTAAATTCCTGAGGGAAATCCAGAACTATAGGTGAAGCTACCATTAGGGGTAGGGGGGGGCAGAATTCATATTCTATTTCCCTCCAAATGCCCTAAGTTAGTTATCATTAGTTAGCTATTATATGTGCCAGTATAAACAAATTGTTGGATCATTGATGAGCTCAACTTCATGAAGCATCTGAGAACCTGTGTTTGGAAAGGGATGCACCAACTTGGGAGCATTTTGAAGTAACTTACAAGTCATCTAACTCAGTCAAAAAATAACTCACTTGAGAATCATATAATTACTTTCAGTTTGCTTAAAGCCAAGGAAAAGTTGACACAGTGATTAAAAGGAGGGGGGGAGGGCAAGCAAAGGAGGGGGAACAAAAAAAAAAAAAGAGTTACTTTATACTGCTTGAAATTGGACTGTTCAGAGGCCTAGGACCTGAGCTTATTTGAAGAAAGATTATCTTGACAAATTGGATAAACATTTTGTGCATGACAGGACGCTGATGGAGAGTCTGTTCTGCAAGCACACCTGGGGGATAGTTTGCTTAGTGTGTGACCAAGGTGTTCAACTAACCCTGAGTCCTCCCAGGGCTCTTTGTTTACCCTGTGACAGGTATAGGCAGATCTGAAGTCAAGGCCTCCGTAACAGTTCCTGCAGACTTTGCAGATGCATTTCTCCCTCCTCCTTGGGACAAAATACCACTTGGCTAGACCAGTCCACAAAAAACTCGACCAGACTTCAGCAAATAGCTCTCATTTAAGGAAGCCTGCAGGCTGGCATGGCCCAGGCCAGTAAGTGAACAATGCAAATAAGGCATCATACCTCCATCTCTTGGCCCTCCTTACCCCTCAGCATTGACTAGAAGGGACACTCTGATAGAGTCAAGCCGTGGAAGAAAGATGTGTCTATAAACACTGCCTACTGGTTAGTCAGAAAGGAAATGAGCATTACCTGTATAGACTTTTGACTTCCCTACCTCAGAAAAGAGGGACATAAATGTCAGCATGGCCATTTGGTTTTGCCTTCACTTTGATGTCAGAGACTGAGCAACACAGGACTCTAGACCAAGGTGACTCGTAGCCACTGTGCAGGTTCTTGGTGATACCTGTTAGCATCACCTAAAGGACTCCTTTGTCCAGGCAGACAGTAAGCAAACTTTTTCTTCTTGTAACAGAAGCAGTTGTACTGGCAACTAAACCTTTGCAGGTCCCAACGATTCACCCTCAGGGCTTTTTTCACAATTCAGGCAGACAAGGGTTCTGTTCTCAAATCCCACAGTCCTCCCTCCACCTTTTTGGGGAGGGTTGGTTTCCAGCCAGTTGAGCTCTGGCCCTATGGCAAGTTGTTTCAAAGACAGGCACTAATACTGGAGCAAAGGTGCAGAAGGATGGAGACAGAGTAAAGGACAGTAAAAGAGAAACTATTTAGTGAAGCTGAAGCTGTTGTGGAAACACTCTTGAGGACTACACAGAGGTTTACACTGGCAGGTGATAAAAACTCAGATCAGAACTTGTTTTTTCAAATGCCAAAAATTTTGACTTAAGACTATTTTCACAAAAGTAAATAACCAATTTCCTAGATACACTCTCTATCCAGCTCAGTTTCAGCGTGACTTTCACCTGCACTTAGTCCATGAGCACACCTTTCACCATTTCCTACCTCCAAAGCAACAGAGCCCAGAGAGAGGTAATGGAGGAGTCAAACTCTTTGGAGAAAAGGATCAGGGTGGGACTCATTTCTACTTTAGCTGCTGCAGGCTGGGACAGAACCTCCAGAGGAGGTCATCCTTGACCACCAGCTGCCAGGAGAGCACACACAGCTTCCTGAAACTGAATGCCTAACTTTTGAATGGCTAAACTGAAGGGACCTGTATACCATCTCCAGTTCCTGAGTCAAGCACACCAGTACATGATCTCAGGGAAATGAGTACAACACTGAACTGGGAAACCTCAGGCCAGATCTATTAAGTGTTCTGCAAAGTGGTTATCAAGCAGCGTGGGAAGAGAAGTGTATCTGTTTTACACTCTGGCAGTACATCATCCCAAATCCTAATTCTCTACCTTGACATAGCCTGGTCTATTTTGGGACAAGTGGCTTCCTCTACCTCTTCATAAGCTATTTTAAGAGGGGAGATTTGAATAAGGAACCTAAAATGAATAGCTTGGATTGACCCTTTGGACTTCAGCAATAGATGGCAACATGTTCAGATGAAAATGGCCCATAATGCTACTACCTCTTGAGTCTAGTAGACCGTGAAGGCAAGTAAGCACTGGTGACTTGCCCTATAACACAAGGCTGTTACTATTTCTTACTGGACCAAGGCAGGACTATAGAGATGTTCACAGCATTTATTCTGAGCACTAAGAATGGGCCAGTTCCCTAAAGCAGCAATCAACCACCTCTGTACCATATCAATAAATTGTTATTCTTCCTCTCTGACTAGCTGTGACAAGCAAACAAAGCCAGAGCTGCTCTGCAGCAAGGCTGTGTCACCTTACACAGATTTGATTTAAAACCCACAGAAGAAACAGGGAAGCATTACCAAATACCTCAGATATATTTGAGAAACTGCTTTCAACACAGGGAGGGGAGGTACCGTCATTGATTTTTGTCTTTCAAACCTAATTTTCCAGAATAGCTGCCATCACTGTATTCAAAAAGCAGCAATCAAAGCAGTAAAAGGTATAGTAAAATTGCTTTCCTCCAGAAAGCATTTTTACCCAGGCAATTTACATTCCCACATCTGCTCAGGCAGTACACCCCAAAGCTAACACACTTTTCTCTTGTGAGTTATGACAATAGCTCAGAATAACTTCAGATAGTGTTCCCCATGTAATATATAAAGATGTGCTAGAAATAATTTACCTCCATCCTGTGGAAGTAATATGAACCTTCATAGGTAGACCTGGAGTCAACAAACATGTCATTAGAAAGTGATCTGAAAACAAAGATGTTGAATGATAGGAAACAAATATTTTTCCAGGATATAACAGCCTAAAGGACACAATCAGAAAGTTAAGGAGCTCCAAAAAGTAACTATGTATCTCTGGCTTGCCCTGAGGGGTATTTAGCTGATGAGGAATGTTCCTGTGACGCAACCCTTGCATCTTGTATTTCATTAGTTGAGCGTGTTGTCAATATCCTGACAGGAGGGATTTTCTTTTCAGGGTCACTGAAATAGAATTAGGACACTATTTCATTCCAATTCATACACTTATTAATAAAAAGCAATTTTTCCTTATTTGCCTGTGACACTATACTGCACACACAAAAAGAACAAAGCCTGTCAAAACCAGCATCGGCCAAGCAGGAA
>NW_008673408.1:272099-297304 GCF_000695815.1 Acanthisitta chloris
TGATGATGTGAACTATTGTGCCCCAGCTTTCATGGCCATGGCTGCATGAGCACTTCCCAGTCAGCACATCTCTGTTTGCAGGAAGGAATCCAAACTACAGAGGAAACAATGACTTTGCAGTTTAATAGAAATCCTCAGGTAAGGATGAGACAAAAAAAGGCAACAAAGGCTTAGCACAAGAGAGAATATTTAGTGATCTAACACCAGACCTCAATGCAAACCTGGTTGAATCCAGACATGAGTCTCAGCTGTGAGCATTCCTTTTTGATGGAACATGCATGAAACACACTCATTACTAAAATCCTTTCTCAAACAGCAAAACATACTACTTTATCTCCCAATATTATTGTCTTATTTTCTCTCCTCATATATAACTTCATCCAGTTTCAGTCAAATTATTTTAAGTTGGAAAGCATGTAAAATAATGTTAATTTTTTCTGTAAAATTAAGTTTTTTCACACAAAATACCCCGCAAACTCCTTTTGTGCAACACTCCAAGTATCCTGACAAAACTTCCAAAAGTAATTTAAAAGAAAAATCCAGAGACACCTTGGTCATCAGGTTAGTTTCCCATTCAAGTAATCCCCACATTTCTGAATATCACATTTGTGCTCAAGAGGTAGAAGTCAGACAGCAGCTACATGTGATATTGAGCAGTGGTCAGACAGATACGTTTGCAACAGAACTTTCCATCAGCACAATCTATCAGGCTCCAGTGATACAAAATTAGGTTTTCAAAAGTAGGTTTCCTTTTCAAAAATAGGACATGCATGATTTCTAAAAATGGAGCAGAGAACTGTGCCAGCAGGATGTCTGCAAACAAGCTTCCTCTATGTATTCCAAGTGCAAAAAGCAACAAAGCTTCAGCATTCCCGCTCATTCTCAGTTATAAACTATAAGTTTCAATACCACCTAAACTGACTCCATTTAGGTGGTCAACTCACTTTTGAAAGAAATCTGTTCTTCAAATGTTTTTACTACCTGGTCTAGATAAAGTCATTTCAGCAAACACTATACACACACTTGCACATCACCCTTGGGCAATGTAGAAAACACTGTACCAATACTGTCACAATATAGTTCATTCCTGTTTCTTCTTTTTTTTCCTACTTTTTCCTTCAAAAAGTCCATGCACATTTAGTCTCATAAACAAAACATTCATGGCTACAACGAGTATTTTCTTTCCTTACCCTGTATGTTAGAGTGTACCCACCCAGAATGTGTATCACAGGCTGTTATGCAAAAGACAACCAGTTCTCTATAGCAGAATGGTCCAAGCCCAATTAGCCAGGCAGACAGACACATTTCGAGCACAGATCCCAGAATATAGGGAAGCCATTGTTTCATTTCAGAACAGACCACGGAGCCTCCAACACATGGGGGAAACCTTTGATGTTTCTTGGATTTAGAGGACAAGTTCAAATGAAAGCAGGGGACAGAGCAGCTTCTGCTCAGCAGGGCAAACTTTTCCTCTCTCTGATGAGGGGAGTCATTCTGTAGGAACAAAACAGGCTCCTGCAGATGTTACCAGCAAGTAGACACTGCTGACTGACAGGACAAAAAACATGGGCTGTATAGGGACAGCCTGGCAAAACAGCCAGCTTCAAGTACAAAAGATGACACCTGGTCTGATGATTAAGGAGAAGAAACAGAGCACTAAGGGTAAATGTCAATATATGTATGCATATATATGTACTTATATTTGCAGCTGTAAAGTACTTCTATATCAAATTCAGTTTAAAGTGACAAGACATGGTAATCACTATGAACATCTTGAGGACCAACAAGGTAAATCTTTAACTCTCTTGTTCTTTTGGCATAAAAGAACAATTGGGCCATCCTGAAGGTTTGATTTATTTCTGTACAAAAATCAAGATATGAGGCACTGTCTGAGATCACAGTCAGAGGCAAAGCCAGTAAGGTCATAGACACAAGAAGATCTGAAGTCTCTCCTACTTTTCACCTTGCTTCCAGATTTCCGAGGTTGATTGCAATGGTGCTGTTACTCAACATCCACCTTTAGATCAAGGATGAAATGTGCTTTTCCAATTTTACAGCTAGACAATCACAAAGTCTGTCTACATTGCACAGTGTACAGCAACAAAAACGGAGTCTCCTGGACAGCATGTTTCCTAACCACATGTCTGGCTGCCAAACTCGGGATCCACAGAGCAGTTAGGGAGGGATCAGTCACAAAGTCTCTGCCAGAGCCCAAACAGCATCTAATCTTATGAGGGTACACCTTGTCCACCCCGACTGTGGAGGGTAGAGGGGGAAGAGTGAGGAGAGGGAAGAAAAGGGGGGGAAAAAAAGAGAGAGAAAACCCACAGTACCATAATTCACTTTTGGGGACAAAACATGCATAAGCTTCTCTGCTCTGGGCTCAAGTCTAAGCTCCTACTCAAATACATGTCTTCATGTAAACAATGTGCGTGAGTCTGGATTTATGAACTAGATCCTCATAATACAGATTATTTTTTAGCAAAAACAATCATGCATTACTGTGGAACACAGTTGTCAAATTCTGAGAGGCAGCTGAGAGATAAATAAAGTAATCCCTACATAAACAGTCTGCAAACCACTTAGTAATCTTGGAGACAAGAACCTGCTATTAAACATGAGTGGTAAACTCCAAGGGAAGCTTTTTAAATGAAGTGCAAGCAGAACATATACCACAGGTTTATTTTTTTTTTGTGCCTTCAGAAGCCAAACACCTCATTCTAAATGAGTGAAAGAAGTCAGGTGCAGCCCCAAGGAAGCAGCTTCTTTGAAATTTTTCCCAAGTGCAGTCATGAAGCAAGATGTTTTGTACAATGTTTGTGCAAGGTGAATGCCTCTTTATGTTGAACCACGTTCTTGTTGGAGTGCTGGATTAATGCACAAGTAGGATAGGCATCTAGATGGCTTGGGCAGATCCCGTATTTCCAGATTAACAGAACTATTCAGGGAGCTATCAAATTCATATTTCAATGACACAAGATAATTTATTCTGCATAATCTGCAGACAACATGGATATTAAGTAGACAATACTTGAGTTTTGTAATAGAAAGCAGAAACCTTGTAAATTTAACTCCTATTCATGCCAGAAAACCTTAAACCAGAAGTGAGACTTTTTTTCTCCAATCAAGTTTTGCTATACAGAATCTTCTTTAATGACTCCAAATACATAAATCCAACAAGCAGAGATGTATTTTGATACATCTCCTTAATAGTTATCAAAGCCAACAACACTTTAATGTTTAAAGGTTTCATAGGAAAACAAGGTATCAGAATACTTGGGGCTGGGATACGTTCATTTGAGTTACAGATCCAAATTCTATCCCTAAGACCACTTGCCTTTGCACTGGTGCATCATTCACACAGTTGCTTTTTCGCTTGGTAGGTTTGTTCTGCTCTGACAATGCACTTGCAGGAGCAGAAGAATGGTTTCTTTAGAGGACAAACTCAGTGGTATCAGCCCTCCACTGCAGATCCTATTATTCTGGCATTACTATTCACCCCCCAACAGAAGTATGCTAATAAGGGGCTCGATGAAAACCAAACAAAACTATCCTGCTAGAACTCCATGTGAAATGTTGACCCAAGAAAAATAAAGTGTGCCTCTTTGATATACATCTGTCCACTTTGCACAGCAGATAGCAGGGGGCCTGCTGCAGGTGTTAAGGAGAGGGATTTAAGCCAGCTTCCAAAGTTCATATTGATAAATTGTAAGCATATCACACCAGCCATCTGCACACACCTAGTCACATCTGCAAGTCATGCAGAGGCCTTGTAAGGAGCTGAGGGAGGTTTTACATACAGCTGAGCAAACCCTTCCCTCCTCCATCCATGCTGAAATTTCAGATCTGTAGCAGTAGCTCTTACACTTGCCAAGAACTTCCCTTGTTTCCACCAGGTTCCATCTCAAGGCCCTTCTTTTGACCTTGAGACCCACAAAAAACTACATTGCTCCTTAGCATGATTTTCATCTTATTTCACCACATCCTATATATATTTATATACATATTCCAATAAGTCTTCTCTCTTGAGACTGCAAATGCAAATCTACCTGAAGAACTCTGGGGACCAATATACAGCTCACTTTTTATACCCTAATCTCACAGTTCCTTCTTTCTGCAGCAACTTAGTACCCACTTCCACAGACTGACAGTAAATGTTACAAGCTTGCACCAGGATTTGGTGCCTGTACAAAGCATTTCAGTGCACATTTAACACTATTCTTATTCATCAGAACACATAAAACCAACACAACTTGAAGCAGTTTTAAATACATTTTGCTGAATAGGGACAAGCAATTTAAGTCACGTGCATGAGGGCACTGGTGAATTAACACCATAAAGCTGAAATCTCAAAGAGTGACAGAAGTTTTGTTTTTTTCCTGCACACCCCTAGATTAAACCCCCCTTTAGATAAAACCCACCTAAATGAAGTTTAACTTTTGCCAACAGAATCCACTTTCAGATTATTTTGTTTTTCTTTTGCATAAGCCTGCGACTTTCACATAATCCACAAGCAAATAGCTCTATTCTGTAGATTAGAAATTATAAAAGACCATGTAATCAGCTGACAAAAGAACTGAAAACAACCCCAGAGGAAACGCAGAGCTGCTCCCACAGGCTCACAATGTGTTGCTCTGTCAGTCTCCCACTCCTTCAGCAGATACTCCTGACATTTCTTGTGTCATTACTGGACTTTATGAATGGGACTGTAGGATGTTTGCTGGAGAATAATCAGACAGAGAAGAGGCATGGTATCACAGACAAGGGAGCTGCTTCACTCTCTGCTGACCAGATCCAAGCAATTAGTTCACTGCTTTCTCCTACCAACTATGAATCACAGCTCGACATTGTATTAAAGGCTGAATTGTTGCTCGTTTTTTAACAAGGATGCTTAAGAAATTAAGCTATTGTAACCTCAAATAAACTGCACATGGTTTCATGGCTTTATTTCACATGTATCTAAATGTTTAGGTACTTAGACAAAGTCTCATCAACCTTTTTGGGCTAGAAAAGTCAGCTCTAAGTCTCACCAAAGGCAGTTAACCCACAGAGGCTACAGCTCTTCCCACTTCTGGTGCAGACAGCACTATCACAAGCACAGTTCCTGCCACTGCATTTTCCTGCTCCCACTTGACTTGCTCAGCCACACATATGAGATGAAAATTACACACAAGGAAAGGGAAAGACCTGGTGGAGAGAATTTGTTTGCAAGTCTGAGATGAGACAATACTGCTAGCTGTGTAAGCTATCACAAACAAGCAAGAGGAACCCAGTCTAGGTGTTCCTATTGACAGCTGCTTTTTACAACCTCAGGAGCAGTTTTACCTAATTTTGAAAAAGGTCTTTGGAAACAGCAGCTTTACAGGTTTCTGGGGAACACACAGTACCAATAAAAGGAATAACCCCTCAGATAGAAAGGATGCAACTGGAACACAAACCACAGCACCTGCACAGGAAAGAATTCAAAGTGCCTGAAAGACAGATTTCAGCAGGGCTCAGGCTCCCACAGGAGTCTGCTTGAGAAAATTCCTTCTGATTGTGGTGCTGCTCTACAGAATTTCTTGGTGAGGTGCATGCAAAATGCTTACCTTGGAGATAAGCAAATAGCAAAAAAAAATATTCACAAGTACTTGCTTGAATACAAAAACCAAGTTTTAATCTCTTTATAGCCCTTTCGCATTAATTTTTGCTAAGCTTTAGAGTCCTATGATTACTAAGAAACATTTTCATAAGTGAATTTTAAGTTTAAATACCAGAATGTTCAATTACAGTATGAGTAGAATATTATAAAACTAAAAATTCATGGTGTCTGGTGGAGTTACATAAGCTAGAAAGGAAAGTAATACCATCTGCCTTGTAATTGCTCAGCATCAGCAAATGATGGATTTTGGATGGACCAGGAATAATTTTAGTACGGACACACATAATCATTACAGAATGTTTAAAAATAAAATCAGAGTTTCTCAAATTCAGTATTTTCTCCATGCTAAGTCAATATTTTTATTCTATTGTAAAACATACACCCTGGATGCATTCTTAGTTATGGAATGTAGTTGCTCAGTTCACAAAACCAAAGTTCCATTAACAAATTCATGGAAACTGTTATCAGGTGATCATGATTTAAGAAAATAGAATAGCAAAGAAAAATAGACGTAAGACAAAAGAAGCAATGTCAAAGCTTTAGACAATCCACAGACAAACCCATTTCTGTCTTTTTATATAAAGAGTTTGGCTTGTTTATTGCTTAGTTGAGTTGCTCATTCTTTGCAATTCAAGCTTTTTTTCAACATGTCTTGTTATGCATTTAATCAGAAAATATTTTTAATTTTGTCTATCTGGCTCGTGATCTGAAGAGACATGCCCTCAAACACTGAGGTTTGTACAGCAAGTGGAGCTGAAAACCGAACTGATCCCATCACAAGCAAATTATCAGCTTTCCAACTGTGGAAGCAAAACTTCACTTAATCTGATGGCAAATAATGTGCATTTCTCCAGCAATTCCTACTCTGGCTAATCAGTCAGGCTGATGGATGTTTAGCACTTACCTTAATGCAGATTTTTGCTTTAGCTAACATTTGTAGAAACAGAATCAATTACAAACTGGAGATTACTGGGCTGATGGGCTTTCATGCTATTGCAGTTGACCGTGCAATTGGGTTTCTAAGTGACAGACACCACAGGACAGTCTCAGCTTGGCAAAATCCTCCTTTACTTTTCCACTTATCTAACACATTCTTCATTCAGCACTTTAATTTCTCACCCTTAGCCTTTTTTTCCTGAGCCATCTGAGCAGAGTGCATGCACACACATGTGCTTTGCTCTTTCCTGATGAAGAAGTGCCTACATCTGGGTGCCTCCAGCACAGCAGGACATTCCCCACCAGCACAGCCATCAGGACAATTACAATATTATCTTTGTGACTGGTAATGTTCAAATGTGGAAGCACTGCATGAGGGAAGGCTTCAAATGTGGGAAATGCACAGAGGGATCTTGGTCAACACAAAAAAAAAAAAAAAAAACCCAGAACACTCTAGAATAAACGAGAAATCTTCACAATTAATGCTTTTTGCCAGCATGATCCCAAGCAAAAAGAGCATTCTTGCAGTTAAATATTTTTAAAGAGGCAAATGGTTCCTATTTCAATGAGTTTGATTGCTCTTCTCACCCCACCCAATGTTTACTAAACAGTATATATTTACTAGCAATTATCATAGCCCTTTACCTCTTGTTTGTCTTGTTCTCTAGAAAAATTGTAGAATTAGGAGTCTTCGGTATTTACATTAGAAACACTGGTGCTTAAAATCAAACCTATAGCCCTTGCTCCCCAGCAGAGGTGGGAAAGGCCTAGCACTTTGCAGAATCAAGTCCAACTGTTTCCAAAAGGTCCCATCCATAGATTAAATGAGGATATTTAAGGGAGAAATCCTATTAAAATTTAAGCAGGTAGATGGCATATGTAAGTAGGAGGGTTTGGTTTTTCCAATTAGCTAACTGTCTCTAGCCTGAAGCTAGAGTCTCAAACATTTTTACAACACTGTGATGCTCCAGTCCACATCTGTCAGCTGGAATATTTACAGCTTTGTAATTATTAAAATTTTCTCAACTCCAGGGCTACAAGCTGGATGGCCTAGATGGGGCAGTCTGCCATAAGGTACAGAAATAAGGAACTTGCATCAAGTCAGGGTCTAAGTTAGCCACAGAGTTTCTGCCTGCCTCCCACAACTCCCCCCAGTTACTTTACTATTAGAAGTCAGCTGACATTACATGTTTTTTACCATCTCTGATTAGGAGACTTCCAGAGCCTCTCTGCCCTACTGGTAGTTTGCTGTCATAAATCTCATCAAAACTTTACCAGTTGGTGAGTTTTGGCTGAAATGAACCAAAAGCATCAGAATTTATTGAAAGGAGAGACAGATTGACAGTATTCTCACCTGGGCCTCAACGGCATAGAGCTGTGCTAGGAAGCCAACCTGTGGGTCAACACCGCATTGATGAAACCAAGCATCAACAAAAAATGATTCTCCCTTCTAGCTAAGCACCTAAAAGGATTGGGACAAATCGTTCCCCAGAAGAGGAACGCCACTGACCCCAGCAGGAGCCCAGAGCAGATCCCAAGGATATAGACAGGTGAATTTAAAAGACATTGTGAAGCCAAGATCTCACCCACTATGCTGGGGTGAGATTTACTGAAGTCTTGCATAAGGACATATTTATAGGGATAGAAAATTTTGGGACCATTTTTCCCCCACTCCAAGAGAGAATTATCTAACTTACTGGCACCTTTTGTTTTGATAACATCAGCAGATCTTCTTGGAGCAGACAGCTTTCTGAAATGATGTGTGCAGCAGAGCTGAGAAAAAATAATGACCATTTCCCAACATTACCTTTCATATTAGGTTTTCCCAGTGCATCACCAGTTCTTGGACACACACCTACTCCCAGGTCTGGGATTACAACTTGTCTCAGTGGTGGGAAGGACTCACACAGAGGGGCCATGCCATGTTGGGAGACATAGTTCTTCATGCAGAAGATTCTCTAAATGATATTTGCATTGAAAAATGTTTACCCTCTGTGTGTTCCTCCCCAGGAACAACACAGATGTGGCTTCAGGTTTTCTTAAGACACACTTGGGTAAGTGCAAACACATCTCTTTTGTAAGCAGCCTGGGCTGACCCTGTTTAGCCTGAGGTCAACGACCAGTGGCATCTGACCTGCCGAAGTTAATGCGGCAGAACAATAGGAGAGGGTTGGCGAGGCCTTATCCTATTACCTTTTTGATACCAAATTAATTGTTTTTCTCCCTCTCAATGATTCTCTGACCTTTCAGCTATATGTGTTGCTGGCACAAAGTGATGGATTAAATTTAAGCAAGTACATTTCTTGACATTGTCTCACAGATTTAAAAGTTATTTAGGTCTTCCTTTCAGCACTAAGAGGTTTAAGAATGTGCTTATGATTGCAACCCCATTTGATAGTTAAAGAAGACTGCAAATATTAATTAGCTTGGGAGTATCAGAGACAAGAAAACCAAAGGAAAAGCCACAGCACTTGTTACAAAAAAAAATTCCACAAGTAATGGAGAGATAGAGATGCCCTATAAACTATAGGTAGTCAAATCTAGATGTCTAGCATTACCTTAATTGGTAGTGCTTTACTAATTAGCAAACCCAAAAGCATTACTTGTGTAATAAATTTAATTAGTCGTTAATAAATTACTAATAATAAGTAAATAATCACTGATATTTTTCAAATGGAGAAATAACCCATGACAGTTAGATGAGGAGAGTTTGCACGGACTAGCTATTGATCCCTATCACAGCTTTGATTAGATTAAGTTTCTATTTCCTAACTGTTGGACCACTTCACCAGATGGAATAAACCGAGACGACTTGGAATGTACTAACACCACATTAAAATCATTCAGTTCAGGATTTCCCCCACTGTGCATCACTTAAAGCTAGGAATCCTGAATACCTGATTTATGAATCTAAAGATCAAAACATTCAAATTTGCCTTTGGGTGATTGTAAAACATCAAGGCACTGAGCCCAGATGCACGTTCTTCACTTGGTTCATCTCTCCATAGGCAGAGCAGCCTTCCCTGCTCCTCACAGCACATGACTGCAAAAGGCAAGTGTCATGTTCTGTCAGGTTATAACACCCACAGGAGTAAAAAATGGTTTTCCTTCAGACAATATTTGTCATCTGTGCTAGCTGGCAAGGGCCAAATCAGCCACCAGATACAACCTGGATCAGTTCCTCTGACTCCATCTGAATTGCAGAAGTGGGCATCAATTTGAGGCTACCTCATTTATGGGTTTTAGGCATTTTGGAAAACAATGGAGCCCCTTTCCCATCCCCCTTCAGCATCCCCTCACCAACAGCAAAAAAAAAAAAAAAAAAAAAAAAAAAAAAATCAGCAAAAAAACCTCCACCATTGGAAAGTTTAGTTCTCAGCTCCCTTGATCCTCTGCACAGTCCAGCTATTATCTAGCTGAAGTAGCACTATAATATTAAGCATGAGCTTAACTATTTGCAAGATCAGAGCCAAAACTTAATTTTCAAAGATATTTTTTCAAATAAACATGCCAGACTCTTTTCTTTAACTTGTGGAGGATAGGCTCCCATAGGTGTTATCTCAAGATAAAGAAAATATTTTTGTCTGGTTATATCACCAGGAGTCTGAAGAATTGCATATTTAGTCACTCACACCTCTAGAAAACCTATTAAGTAAGGTGTTATAAAGATACATTTATGGTAATTTAAGCAATATTGGATCACAAGAACAGAAGAGAATAAAGAGAGAGAGAATGTTACACCAGTGATACCACTGGGTAACTTCACTTATTCAACACAGTTAAATATTCTCTTAATTCATACTCCAAACTTCAAATACGGATGATTAAGCATATACATAAGCGAGATGAAGAGCAAAGGATTTTACATGACAGCTTTGCCCAAAAGTGACAATAAAACCTGCCTAAGGGAGAAATTGGGAGAGAGGTAGTAAAAGGCTAATCTTGTTATAATGATTTATGGTTTATGAAAAAATTCACAGTCTAAGCTTTCTTCAGTTTTCCCAAAACATTCACATTCATACCTGCATTTAAATACCTCAGTAAGAACAGAAACACTAACCTCTATTTCCAGGATAACAATATACTGCATTTAAGCCAAAGTTAATTCACAGGAATATAATTAGAAAGTGCAGAATCACACTAATTTGATGTTCATACCTGATAATGACAAGCAGAATTTCACAAAGATGAGCAGGATCATCCTCACATTTGGATGCTTTTCTAGTTGCTGAATAACTATGTAGACATACTTTTGGCTTCCACTGACTTTAGTGCAACAAGGACAAGCCCAATGAAATTAACCTGATATATTATAACTGTAAATAATTTGGAGGGTGTGGAAAACAGATAAAACCAAATCACTGCTAGAAGAAAACCATACAAAAATACATATCGTGACCTTCCCGGGGCAAAGATATTAGAGCAGCTAGATCAATAACAGGCAAGTCAGAATACCAATTTCAACTGCATTATTCATTTTGGAGACTGATAACACTGGCTTAAGCTTAAAAAAAATTTTAAAATAAAAGTACTTTTGCCAAAAGCTGCCAAAAAAGTCTTAAATACCTATATAATGCAATTTTCTACTGCTGAATTAGAATGCTAAAGCTTTGTTTTACATATTTAATGGGGAACTAACATACAGAAAAAGAGAAGAAAGAAGATGCCAAGTGTTTCAGGAATTACAACACGAAAGATCATACCTCTATCCCTTTTCATCAATGTTTGGGAACATCCAGCACAAAATCTTTGAGCTCAGTACAACTTCATTTCTGGTATAAAAATTACTTTAAAAGCCTGATGCATTTTAGCTAATTCCCCATGAGCTATTGATTTGGGTCTATACCTGGTGCAACTGGTCAATAAGTGACTACCAACTCATGCAAGTTTCCTCTTAAATAGACTAAGGAATTAATATGTAATACAGGTGAAAGGAATATTTATCCTCCATAAATAATGAGATTAATAATAAGGAATTTGACTTGGGAACCAATTTTCAGAAACTTTAAACTAGAGGAGGCAACTGCAGTCTACTTTTAGTAAACTCTGGTATGAATTGGGATGGGTGGTTGTTGTTGTTAAATCCCTCTGATCATTTCTGTAATAAAACAGCAAAGGCTGCACTCAAATGGAGAGTTACTGCATGTCTGTGATGCACAGATTATGACTTAGAAAACATCCCACATTAATTCGATATTTATTTCTCATTTCTAAACAACAGAGAGAACAAGAACTTGTTGGTAAAATTACAGTTAAAAAAAAAAAGTTGATATCAACCTCTGCCATGCTCCCAAGTACATGATTTCCTAGACCATCAAGCAACTTAATAAATGCAACAGCTGACAGCTATAAATATCAACAGCTTAAAGCAACAGCTATGTGCTGTAAGATATATTTCTCTTCAGGGTTTAACTTCAAACCCATCAGATTTCTAAGCAACTTCTGCTTCAGATTCCAGAAGAGTGAGGCTTTGCATTTTCATTGTGGTCAAGTGGTCAGCCATGGATCAGCCCCAAGAGGCAGTTAAAGCAACCACAAATTCACATAGAAAAGATGATAATATTCACTTTTTTCTACAGCTAAGTGATGCAAGTTTTTGTCAGCCAGTAAAGCTAACACAAGTAACATTACTGTCCTCATTCAAAGAGTGAGACTAAAGGGAAAAAACCCGCAGTTACAGAGAAGAGGAAAAGCTTGTGCTAGTTTCTCCAGCTTGAAACACAGCACTGCATGGACCTGGAGCAGAATAGCTCATTCAGCACAGCTGAGGAGAGAAAACTCTGGGAGATCAGTCTGAGTACACCTGGCTGGAAGGCACACACAAGCATTGTGTGAGCAGTTCCTTTGGCAAAGGTGGGTGAACTTTACAAAGAGATTATAGTTCTGGTATAAAACAGCTAGCAAAACAAAGGGAAAACTTGCCTATATTACCAAGAGCCACTATTCTCATAGAGGATGCTCTTCTGTCAGAGCAGCATCAGTTATTATTGCTAAAAAATCCTGAGCACATGGACTTTTTCAGGCTGCCCCTTGCCTGCTGAGTGACAAGGGACACAGCATTGCATCCCTCTATGCCTTGGCATCTCCATCTGTATAAAGGGTGAAATGTTGTCACCTCCATTACCAGTGTATCTCTTGAAGAATCTCAAAAATGGGAAAAGAAGTGTTATTACTCAAACTGAGTAGAAGTTCAGTGAAATTTCTGCCTTTTCCAGTTCTATTTTCAAACAGCCACATCTGGTTGGTTCTGTTCATCCATCACTTTGCCAATGCAATAAATCCCCTACAAAATCCTGTTGAAGGTTTTGGTTAAACAGCCAACTTCATCACCTCTGTTCACACATTCATCTGCTGACATCAACTTGAGAAAGCACCAGACTCCAGGGAGAGCCTGCACAGACAGACATCACCATGCACTGTCCCAAGCCTCATCCTTCATCTCACCCAGTCCCTCTTCCTGCCAACTTCCCCAGTGCCATTTTATTAAGATTGCAGCTCATCAAGCATTCAACAGAACAGCTCCTCACACACTTCAAAATAAGTCAGCACATCGGTGCTACCCTGCCTCCCTTGCCCTCAGCTTTCAATTAAATTTAGAATTGACTTTAAAGGTACAACCTGAATGTATGTGGTTCAAAATGACCTTGTTACACCTTTCCTTGCCTTCTTGAGCAGGGCTCTTGTACTCCAGCTCAGGGTTTAAAACCTAGAAACATGAATTTTCTCTAAGCTCCTGTGGCAAACTACAAGTCTCAAGCTGTTTAAAGTCTTTAAAGGTACGTCCAAAGCTAAAGTGTGCTCCGCAGAGAGAGATCTGGGAGCCCAGGTCCAGCAGCTTTCAGTGAGATATTTAAAACCTTCCTGTGAGTCAAGTGGGTTTTTTCTAATTTCCTGAACTCTTAGCACAGTAATAACTGCATTTTGTTATAGCATCACATTAGTCATTATTAAAGTCATCACAGAAATTAATAAGGATAAGTTCCTTATTAAGGAACTTCAGCATGAACTTTTACATTAAATTCAATTGTTTCAAGAAAAAATACTAGCAGATTTAGGCACATTTCCAGGTACACTTACAACATTAAACAAACAAACCACCTTGCAAGAAACACAACTTACCCATTCTTCTCCTAGAGCAGAGATCTTTTTTTCCTGGTCTCCCGAAAAACAACAACATACTCTACTAATTATAAGAAAAAAACCCATACAAATTGCAATAAAAGTAAAAATCCTTTCCTGGAGAGGAAAAAGCAAGTGTTGAGAAACAACCAGACCCACAGTGAGTGACTGCAAGCAAGCGGGTGATACCAATGCTCTAATAAAAACCACAGCTGGGACCTGTTGCTTTAGATTGTGTAGGGTCTTCACTGCAGAAAAGGTTCCTATCTGCACCCTTAGTTGATATACTCAACAGGGAGGCCCAGCATTTAACACCGTAAGAACAAATCCTACCCCAAAATTAAAGGTTCTAATTGAACCATGCCCTGCATTGACCAGTGAGTTACAATACTCCTAAATTTGGTTTGTATATGGGCAATCCCAGTGCTATGACAAACACAGTGTGAGTGGCTTCAGCTGTGATAATGTCAGAGGCTATGCCAGCTGATGTTGCATCTTTTTTGGGAGTTGCCATCACCTGAAACAAAGAACAGCCCTAAATGCTGCAGTTTAACATCCCATACTTGTGAAAAACAGATTAAGATGAAGAAATCTGAAGAATGGTCAAAGCAGGGGTACATGTTTCAGCATCCACCTCAATTCACCTGTGTGACCTTCTTAAATGCAATGGGCTAAAGAAAGTGGTTGAGTCTGCAGATGTTGCTCCATGTAGTTAACAGCATTAAACAGATATTGAGGAGCTGAGACTCCCCACCAAAGTCTGCTGCTACAGAACATCTCTGTCGTTGTATAAAGTGAAAAAAATCAAAGCCAGTAGACAAGGGTCTACTGAGGGATGAGGCACAAACCTCCTTCTGTGCAGCAAATGGCTCTGCCTGGCATCCTCTGCCCTTGTGCTTCACCTGAAGTAGCTGGATTGCTCAAACTTCAGAACTGTCCTGAATTGATAGAGTTTAAATCAACACTGAGGATACAGCAAAGGTCCATATTAATAACACCATGGCAAATTTCCTCAGCTGGTGACTGGTAATGCAGAGTTTGTTGGATTTCTGCACCTGCAGAGGAGGACATGCAGCTGATCTAGTTGTTGGTCATGGCCAAAAAAAGATTTCCTGCTGGCCATAGACATGCTGAACAATTCTAAGACTTTGCTTACAGAAAAAAATGTAGTGGGGTTTATTTTTTTTTCCACAGCATCAAGTGCTTACATAAACTCCCGATTAAAAAATCAAGATTTATTTGGGCCATTTGCCCATTCTGTGGGGATTCCAGGCTCTATATTCCCTCAACACCACCAGTCGAAAATGTTAAAACTTGTAGAGTGCAACATAACAAAGCAGCCTGGACCTCAGAGCTCTGCCAAGCATAACATCAAATCTTCCAAAGAGTGAGATTAGATAAAACACTAGATATGCGTCAAATTCTCGATTGAAATAAAACACCAAACATTTCTCCTTGGCTGGCAACAGGTGAATTCACAGGACGGGTTTCCTTATTCACAGAAGTTTCTTTTAGAACAAATTCAAGGGTTTCCCTGCTTCCCGGGAAAACTCTGTCTTGCAATATGTTTAAAATGTTATCAGCTTGGAAAAAAATAACACTGCTTTAAACTGATGGGAAAGGAGCCCATTGGCTCTAAAGTTACCATCCTCGAGTCAGGCACTCAGTGCTGTTTGGGGCCTTTGTTCATGGTCAATCAGCCGTCAAAAATCAGCCCTTGCGCTCACTGCCCGTGCTGGGCGGGATGACCAGGAGGGTTTCCCGCAGCCTGGTTTGGGGCTAATTACCTGTTCAACCCCCTTGTAAATACCTGTCAGAGGAGGGAGAGCTCAGTGCCTGGCTGCCAGGGAACTGGGGGAGCTGGGGCAGCCAGACCTCACTGTGATCCCCCCTGTGCTCCCCACGGCCAAGACACCACCGCAAATAAAATGTTTACAGCAGGGCAGGACTCATTTCTTCCCCACAGGGAATTCCTTCCCTCCTTCCTTCCTTCCCTCCCCACACTTACAATGATTTCATGGCATAAAACTCTACAGGTTGTTTTTACCAACGACTCACATTCACCACGGTGGTTAAAATCCAGAAGTCTTAAGCCTCACCTGCCTGAATAGGATGGGGAAGATGAGCAGGACTCCCTGGCCCTGTGGAGCCACTGAGAAGGAAATTTATTTCCCCAACAAACATCCAAAAAACAAGTGTGATGCTCCAGAGGCTTTTGTTCCTCAGTCTTACACTCTCGGAAAATAATATAGAGATCCTTTGAAAAAGATTAATGGAAAAAAGTTTGCTGATAATGACTGGAAGTTTTTGCTGCAGCAGCAGGGAACACCATGGGGTGTCTGTGCCCAGCAGCAGGAAACACACAGGGTGGCTTAACTGGGCTGTGTTCCTCACCCTGACATCAAAATAAGCCGCTCATAGGCTGTTTCCTGGGGGAAAAAAAAGGTTTATTTTTCCATCAAAACAGCACCCAGGATGGTGGGAGGCTCGGCCACAGCCCCTCCTGCCCAGGAGCGGAGGTGGGTTCGGTCTGTATGTGGCACTGTGGTACCAGTGACCGCTGCTGCGAGGCAAGGAGGGAAAAAAAAAAAAAAAAAAAAAAAAAAGAGAAAAGGGGGAGGGGGAGAAAAAAAAAACCTTCAAATTTTGCAAGAGCAAACAATCCTCCCGCGGATAGGGGTAAATAAAATAACAGCAGTGGGGTGAACCATGTAACGGAGCTTTTGTCCGGGCCCGTTTCTCGCCGCCGGGAGAGTCTCTGTTCGCTCTCCGCAGGGTCCCGATGTTCCCGAGGGGCTGCAGCTCTCCCCCCGCGGCTCTGCCATCCCGGGCTGCTGCGGGACTTACCAGGTTTAAAAATAGCTTTTACTCGTCTTTTTAACTCTTTTTTTTTTTTCCCCTCCCGAGTTTACATGAAGCCTGTTGGGCATTTTGTTCCCTGTAGGAAAGTTAGAGGTATTTAGAAGTCTAATTAGAGGCGTTTCTAAGAGTGATTAGTGTGAAGCATCAGCTGCTGGCGGCATTCTCTGTGTGTGTGTGTGTGTTTCTGGGACTGTGTGTGTGTCTGTGTTCACACATGGATGCAACACTACAGTTTACAATTTGCTCCTGTGCCTGAAAGCTGTGAAATGCCCTTAATTCTCCCGGCACTGATGGTAGCAGTGGGCACTGGCTGGCTCTGTCTAGGGCTCAGCACCCTACAAGATCACAGCTCTGGGGAGAGGTTGTGTCTCCGTATCTAAGTGAAGTAGGAATAAGTGTCTAAGCAAGCAAAAAAAAAAATTCAAATTTTTAAAAAAGTAAGAAAAAGGATGGATGTGCTGAAACTGCTGCATAAGGACAAAGACCAACACAGCCCCACTCCTGCCTGCCCATGGGATGCCTCACAATCCTTCATCTCACAAGTGTAATGTTGGTCTTTCCCTCTTTTCCTCTGCTTCTGTGCATTAACTCTACATCCTCAGCCTCCATGGACCTGGGTTTGCAACACAGCTGTCCCTTGGAGGAGAGGCTGCCACAGGATCTTCTTGGGGGAACAAAATCCTCTGAAATTGATCTCAAACCCCATTACAAGTTGTGGGGCTGGATGAGTGGCCATCTCAGAGCAAGGGAAGCTGGAGGGCAGCCACACCATTGAACACCCCCAGTGCTTCTGCAGAGCTGTGCTCAGCCCTGGGTCACTGAGCCATGGCCCTGCCAGGGGTGCAGCATCCACCCTGCACTCACAGCTTCTTCTCTGGGTCTCATTCACCTCCATGGCATGGTGGGGAGATGGCTGGTGGCAGGGAGGGTGGCTGGTGTGGCAGAGAGTACTTCTAAAACATCCAGCCTGCAAACCACGGCACTGGGAGCCTCGAGCCACTGCCGGGCAGGACTTGCTGTAGGCATGGGGCAGCCCCACAGGTTGCTCTAGATTTGGTGAGCACCCACCAAGCACTTCAGCCCACGGACAGCACCACAGGAACCACAGCTCAACCACCAGCTCCAGTGCTGGCACAAGCAAAACTGCATTTGACAAGATACAGAGCCATGTGTAAGCGCTCAGAGACACAGAATCTAGCACTGTCCATCTCTTAGGACTCCTGGGACAAGTGTTTGTGCCCTTGTGTAACCAGTGTGTAAACCAGTAACAACCTTGTGTAAATCAGTAACAACCCCAGGTGCCTGCTACCCACCAGGAACACTGGAGCAGGGCTGGATGCCTGCAGAAACACTGCAAGTTAAAGTTGCTTAAAACGTCTTGAGCAACTCCTACGAGTTCAGGCCCTCCTCGACCAGGGATTTCTTTTTTCTAGTCATCATATAAACAGAATTAAAAGGTCAGTGCTGCCCCCACACGCTTACAAAAGCTTTTGGCTGGAATGGCTTGAGATAGGGAGATATGTAGGGAACACTTTAATAATATATTTGCTTTGCATAACTGTGGTCTGTTTCTCTGTCACAAAACAAACAAATAAAAATCCTTCTGTGATTTCTGCTTTTAAAAACTTATGAGAATTATATGCTCAGATTTAGCCACATCCATTTCAGAGCTGTGGTTAAAGCAGTTTCTGCAAAAGCAGTTTGTAGTACAGTTACACTGACAAATAGGGATGGTTTAGCTTGACTTTTTAATTTTTTTGGGGGGGAGACATTAATAACCTGATGGTCCCTAAAATTACCTATGAAACAATCTTCTTTTCATGTAACCCCCTTGTGTCTAGCCCATGCAGCTCATATAATCCACATAGTGATTCCTCCGAGGGCAGACATTTCCTTGCTTCTTCATTTTTCCTGTTGATGTCTGTACAGCTACAGAAAGTTCCACACAAACTGAAGGTGAAACACAAAGCAGAGGAATTACAATGAACTCATTTTAAGTAGTACCAAGTGACCATGCAAACGATGTACAAAAAACACCAAGTTATTTTTCTCTCTCCAGTCTTTTCAGCAACAGGGAGGTTAAGGTATCCCTCATGGTAGGGAGTAAGACTCAAATGTCATGCTGAAGAAGGACGTTGTGTATGCCCCTTTAAAAACTTTGAATAGAAACTGGTTTAAATTTGAATCTAAAAAGATAAAGTGAGCTGAGTTCAACCTGGAACTGACTAAAATGTTTCATGCTACATCTCCATCAGGAAAAAAAAAAAGCTACCTTTTTATTTTTTTAAATCAAATGTTGCTTTTGGTAATTTTCACTGGCAAAATGTTAAAGCACTGCTTTATTTTCTGATCACAGACTGTTTGTTTCACTTTAGAATTACAGCAGCAAGAGCTAGACCCTGCAACGGGGTGGAGATTCTGCTTGGAAATCCCCTGGATTTCTGGCTCAATTTGTCCTTGTGCACAAAAAACAGGCACCACAATCGATACATTTATTTAAAAAAAACCCAGTGTTTGCCCAAGACCACCCCAGACATATGGGTAGGAAGGTTCAGGCAGGATTTGGTCTGGTGCAGACCACCACTGCCCACCCAATCTCCATGGCTATGAGGAGTTTCACCAGCTAAGTCTGCCCAAACAACCCTGGAGAGTGTGCTGGGGTCCCCATGGGGTTTCAGCAACCCCAGCCAGGTCCCTGCTGCTCTGACCCTGCACTGAGCCAGGTCTGTGGGCTGAGCTGGCAGAGACCCATTTCCTTGTTCTGTTGGACAGAGGGAGGGATGGGAAGGTGCTAGGTGGGATGAGGGGATAGGGAGGTGCAGGCAGAAGGGGATTGCACACAGCTCCCGTTACCGGACTCCCATGAAAGCTCAGCCTAGGCAGAAGGGAGAAGCAAAGCTTCATCTTGGCTTCTAACACTGATCTGCTGAGCCCAATTTTTGTCAATGTACCTCTTACAGGGTCACAATATAGCAGTGTACAAAGTACCAGCCAGGTAGCCTCTTTGCACAGGAAAAACTGTGTCTCATCTTTCAGGGCGATTTTTTTTCCCCATGCAAGAGAGTTCAGCTTTAAAATGAAGTTTGCAAAACTTTTTTTTTGTCCAGTTGTCTGCACGTATTTTTTTGCATTCCACAAAGGAAACTTTGCCACAATATATTTCATTCAGTCTTCATTTTAGTCTTTGTTGGATGTATCTACTAAACAAACCTCTCTTCTTGCCCAGGCTTCTTTCAACTTTCACTGTTCTGAATATACAATCTACCAACTGGAATTCAGCTACTTCAGGGCTTCAGCAGTCCAAAAAAAAATAAATCCAAATCACTGAATTCAGAGAGTACCAAGACCAGGAGTGGGGTTATAGAACAGATTGACTTGGAGAAACAATTAAACTTTCAATCACACTTTCCTAATTAGCTTGATTACATGGGTTCAGGTACCAAAATCATAACTAGTAATATATAAGTGTCATGAAACCACACACAATCTAATACAAAAATATTTTAATGTCTGATTATAAACTCTACTTTTTAGAAATATAACAAATACAAATGGCATCATTACTTCGTAAACATCTTCCCTCAAATTTTTCAAAACCTCAAAGCAGATTTTAAATACACTTTCACAAAGAAAATAGTATAGAAAAAGAACAAACAGTTACAGTGCATTTGAGAAAAGTCCCAGAATTTTAAAAGAACATGACTTTATGATAAAAATACATCTGGAAGAACAGCAATTTTGATTTGTTTATGAATCCTCAAATTTTCCCATCAGGAAACCCAGATGGGCACTCTCCGTACCATCCCTTGTTATTTTCAATTATTAGTTTGTTTGCACTAGGTAATAGGCATGAAGTGACTTTGACTTTGTTATAAAGAGCTAGGGGAAGTTCTGAGAAAGGTGTATTAAATACCAGAAGGAAAATGAGCAAGATTTAAAATGGAGCCTGATCCTGCTAACCCCTGCTCCTCCAAGCAATCCTCTTTCTTTTCTACTTACTGTGCAGTGTAAGAACTTCAGGATTAAGTCAGATCTTGGAACCATAATTCCATTTATTGGAGAGGCAAACGTGCCTTTTGCTCAACATAAATGTTTTCATTTAAAAGAAGGTTGTCAAGTCTGAAAGCGTATTAAATTCATGTTTAGAAGAAACTTTGTGCAGTTTCACACAGGCTGGGGGGCTGTGCAGAATGAAGGGGTGAGGTGAATCTCACAACTCTGGCACCCAGAGCAGCCCCAGAGCTGCCCTCCCCTCTGCTCTCACACACCTGGATGCACATGATAGACATGGATTCAGCTCTGCCAGAGATCCTTCTGATGTTCAACACCTGCAGGAACTCCGAGACCACCAATGCCTCCCACTGCCATGCAGCACCCCAAGAGCCTGCCTGGCCCCCACACAGCCCCTTCACCACCAAAATTGCTTCTGCTCCAACTCAGCAGTGGGAAAAGAGCTCCTGGAATTTCAATATCGCATTCCTGTCACGAGGCTGGTGGGTGCTGACAGCGCTCCAACACGTTATGCTTGCCTGGGATGGGAAAGAGCAGCTCAGGAAATAAGTGGCAGAATCAGCCTGCGATGCACTGAAAGTTTACGTTGTCATCCGTCAGTGAAACCTCCACTTGCAAACAATCCTGCCAGCAGTAGCACAAGCACACACACGTGTGTGCACACAGATGCTCACAATTTGCTGTTTCATTTTATACAGGTTTTATTTTCCTCTTGAATTAGCTCCTGTAGATAGTGAAGACAGAATAGAATGTAATTTACTGTTCACATTTTTCAAAGAGTACTACACAAATTACCAGCTAAAAAAAAATCATCATAGCAACCTGTAACTCCTTTTTTTACATGTATTAGCAGGCAGCTAATTCTGAACATACTTTTTTTCACTTGCAAGCCTCAGGTCTGAGTTTTGTTACATTTTTAAAACCTGCATCAGAAACTTAATCACAAACAGTCAAATCGTCCTTTTAGAGGCATTATTAATTAAATAGCATCATATGTAGTCCCTGTAAAGGACTGACAATATTCTGCTTTGAGTAGGTTTTTTGCTTTAATGTTTCATCCAGCTCAGGAGTCCTGCAAAATAAGTCAGCAGTTGTCATCCTTTTCACAAATAATATACTTTCTAAATGAAGAATTTTTATAATAGTTTGGATTCAGCTAATGGATGAATATCATTGACTCATACATTCTTTTTCAAAGAAAACTGGGTTGAGCCATTAAATAACCAAAAAGAAGTCTTTTTTTCTGCAAAATTATTAGAGGACTTCTCTTAAAAGAGCCTATTTTTTCTCAGTTCAATATGAATCCATTCATTTCCCCCAATTTCATTTGGTTAGGTATGAAAATCTCAGGACTTACTCAGGTTTTTTCAGTGTCTCAAGTGTAAGAAGAGAGTCATGTTACTCATGTTTACTTCTGTCAAACAGCAGTCAGAATGTAGCTCTTCTGGAAGAACACTGTGAACATATTAAAGCAGCAAGTGATTCCCAGGAAATTCATAAAATGTCCTTTTCTAATGATTCAAGGTATTTTTGTGGAGGCAGATTATTAACTATTTTTAGCTTTTCCCACTGTCTAGCTTGTCTAATTGCTCCTTGTGTGAGTGCTCTGGCCTGGGGACTATTTTTCAGCCCTAATTGCAAAGGAAAGGATTACATGGCTTTGCTTGTGCTGGAGATGGGGCTCAACCCCTCAGAAAAAAACCTCCCTTCCTGAATGTGCTGAACCCAGCACATTCTCTCAATTTGCTGCTGTCATCTATAAATTCAGACCTGCTGACACCATGGCCACAGGTAGGTACCTGTTGTGTGCTGCCAGCTATCAGGGGAGCAGGTCAGTCTGACCAGTGCTGGAGTTTTCCAATTGATGGTTCTCTCATCTACTTATGTAGTGCAGCAATTACCAGAGGTGTTACCTTTGCAATTTTCTTTGAAAAGTCATGGAGAGATTCCCATAAAATCCTTCTTGTTGCAATTCTAGCTGAAAATCCTGGAAACGGCATAGTGAAATCAGGCTCTATGCTGGAAATGGGCACTGAGCAGACAATTTTGATAATAAAACTATCTACTCACCGAAGTTTGAAGAAGGAAAATCAAAATGACAGATTACTTTGACCTAGTTAAAAAAGCCAAAATGTCGCAAACAGAACTACCTAAACTGTACTACCTGAACTTTCAAAAGAGGAGAAAACCATTTTGTGCTCAAGTTTACTTAACATGATTTTGTGGATGTATGCGTGGGTTCTTCAGGATGTTTTTATCTCAGCCCACTGGGTAACTTGGCCCACTGGGTAAGCAGTAGTCTGGCAGAAGCACCTCTCATTTCAGAGCTTAAAACTTGGGCAACTCAAAGCACAGCTCCTCTCAGGGAGGAGAGAAATTAAACTCCTGCAGGAAAGCGGATATCTCCTATTTTGCCTTGTCTGCATAAAGAGTGCTTACAGTTTGGCCCAAGCCTGAATTTGCCATTAAAGTAGCTCTTGTCTATACAAATGTTAGGAGACTGCCCAAGCACCATCACAGCCTGGTACATCACTGTGAAAAAGCAATCACTGTAATCTCCTGGGAGGGTACAGCAGTCCTCCAGCATCTATCTGAAAATAATTTCATTTTCCTGTGATGATACAAAAATTAGCACAAAGGCCTGCTCTATGAGAGCAGTTGTGCAGCAAGCAATAATTTCAACTCCTGGTCTGAAATATTCCACAGGCAGTTGGAGGGTCTAAGGCTGAGCTCCAAAAGCACTAACGTATTTGCAGCTATGCAAGTATTAGGAACTACTGATGTCTCAACACATGCAACATCTTACATTATATTTAGCAGACTCTATTTAAATTCACATGCACATAAGCTATAAATATTTACAGAGACTTGTGAAAAAACAGCACAAATTAAGCCAAATAATTTTTCAGCTATTACTGATTTGAGGTTTGTTTGGGGTTTTTACCTCTTGGGAGACAGAGGTTCCTAAGTATTCCAGCAAGCTCTAAATCAGTAACAACATCTGAGACGCTCTGTCCTCTCTCATGCTGCAGATACTTAGGGGTTTGCTCCACATCCCCTGCCTGCTCTGCAGCCCATGTGATGCTTTGTTTACTCACTGCACAAGCAGATATGTGCAACAGCCATTCCCCAGCAGAATGACTTGTCTCCGAGTCCACAGCTTTCTTATGCCAGAGTCTGCAAACACTGGGCGGCCAATGTGCTCCCCTCCTCCCTGCTCAGCTACCCTCTGTGTTTTGGGTTCAAAGTGAAACTATCCTAGACTCAGGGACCTCGAGAGAGCAGGACTTGGGAAACGCAGGGAGAGACACTGAGGGCACGAGCGTATTATCAGAAAGAATTTGAGTGCTCCCAGCAGCCCAGCAGCAAATTAGAAAGTTTTGGCTCCCAAGAATGAGTTGTGTTGTTTGTTCCTGCATACTGCAGCTGCTCGTCCCTCTCCCTCCCCCCCCCCCTCCTTTGGGTGGTTTATTACACACAAGCTACTAATGAATGGGAGCCGCTGTTTTACAGTACACCACACTTACAGGACTTATCTCTAGGCCTACCACAGATTTGACTGATCAACAGCAGGGCACCACCATCATAATTCTTCCTAGAAACAGGAGGATAAAAAGGGGTTTGTTGGAGGTTGGCTGTGTCTGCAGAGAATCCTGCCTGCAGGGCCTGCTGATGCCATCGCTAGCTGCTATGGTCTTTGGCCTAATAAGGTACAGAAACAAAGATTGTTCACTTGTTCAAGAATACTAAAGTGCCCAAGTGACGGAAAGTGGAGGCAGCAGGGCACACATCCAAGTGGGATTAAGGCCACAAGTGCAACGTTACAGGGCTGACTGGGTGGCAGAGGGAATATCTGCCTCTGAAAAAAAAATCCTGTTCAAACATAATTTCTAACATGTCACTCACAGTCAGAGGTGGCTGTCATTAAGAGTTAAATGTTGCATTGTGTTCAACTTATTCCGATAAGAATTCTCTAAGCTGCTTATATGTTATCATAACTCATGAGTAACCGGAGCGTGGGCATGGGGAGGGGGGAGAGGTTCTCTGGGGCAGGATGGGACCCAGGCTGGGAGGCAGAAACACTGGAGTGGAGCTGAACTGCTGGGACCCACAGGCTGCACACTCCAAGGACTCTGCAGTGAGTCTTAGAGCCTGCCAAGCCTGTAATACTTGTCAGGGTCCGGACTCTACTTTGACAGATGCACCTTTTTCACTTTTATGCACTTCGCCCAGTTAGGGAGCCAAGCAGTAACACTGAGAAGGTCTAAAATGGTGCATTCAGCCTCTGTTCAGCTGGTCTGTACAGTAAGGCTGCCTGTGGAGGATGAATCCCCCATAGCTGGAAGGTTTAAGCGCTGGCATTGAAGGAGAGAAAGAATGGCTAATGTTGTAGCCAAGTAAAAAGCCCCTAAGTTAATATTGCTCACAGGAGATGAGACTGAGAACCCAACAGAAGAGCAGCAAAGCAACTTCTTTAGGGACAATATTAAATACCGCTGACTGGCTTGGCAGTTTGGAAGCAGTAGGATTGTTTTCTCTGGCTTAGGGAAACCCAGCAACAGAGCTCAGCGAAGTTCAAGGAGTTAGATCAGGCCCAATCCCACTGAACTTTACAGGCTTATTAAGGAAATTTTTC
>NW_008673408.1:297350-303145 GCF_000695815.1 Acanthisitta chloris
CCTGTGTGGAATAAGAATTAGAGTCATAGGAGCCTGTCTATTTTCATAGGTCTTTCAATAGGAGCACAGCTCACATAGTGCAAATACCCATTGTAATTCCTAATTAGAAGTATTTCTCTAGTGCAACTCTTTCAGAAAGCAGAAGTTTGTTTACTCACTGGCTTGGGCTACCTGGATCACATTACACCTGCTGGGGCTGTTGGTAATGTGGGAGGTTGATTTTAAACTGGCACTGTTGCTTTTATAAAGCCTTTAATGTCATAGGCTCTGACTGTGTTCAAGATCTCACCCATCAAGCCGAGGCTTAAGGGAGTTTGGGCTGAGACATCCCAGTCCCCCATTCCCCTGTCACTCAAGTCATCAGCCACAACTTTGCTGCGGTAGGTGTGGGACAAATATTTCAGTATCTTCTCTCCATGCGGAAACAGCCATCCCCACCTTTACACTGCTACTGATCTAAACTTCTCTTGGCTTTTCCAACTGAATTTCTTAGTTACAGTTACACCGAGACCTTGCAGTGTACCTGGCCCCAAGTGCTTTCAGGTGCCAGAGTGCTCTGCCAGGTGCCAGAGGATGAGCTACAAATGCAGTCTCTGCACGACTTTGTCCTGGGTTGGAACAAGATAGAGAGCATCAGAGTATGTGGTAGAAGGGCTTCAAAAATTTCCATGCCTCCAAAGCCTAGTTCCTCAGCCTGCTCTTGGGTGCCTCTCCATAGCTTTCAAACTTACTCTAGTCAAGGCAAAAAGACCTGAACATCTTCCCTGCTTCCCTGAAGCATCGTTTTAGTATGTTATCTGTGCCTGATCTGACTGAAGCCCAAGGGTCTCCAATGTGTCCGCACTATAGGAACACTCTAGCACGTACCCAGTTTTCTGAGTACCAAGCTGAAATGCAAACATCTTACCTGCTACCACAGTGCTGTCTTCACAAATGTTTGAAAGCCAATGGGCTAGTCACAGGGAGCTCTTGCTATCCAGAGGTGGTTGCTTCTTGTATACCCATGGGATGCTGCAGGATACTGAGAGCAGGATGTGGAGGCTAGAGGGGCTGCACAGTGTGTGTGTGCAGACACGACATGATGCTGGAGTGCATTAATGTTTCTGGCTTCTACAACTTTGTCTGAGGAGCTGATAACTGCAAACTTCTGTCCTTGCAGAGAGCAGACAGTTCACTGTAGCCACTTCTTTCCATGGGGAAACAGCAGGTGAGATGGGAGCTGCATCCACCCATTCCTCTCAGCCAGCCACAGCAGCATCTGGAGCACACTTATGTCACCAAACACGGAAACGTGTTTGAGGCTGGGTGCCCCCACAGGGGGATGTGTTTGGCTGTTGTGCACTCTTAGAAGTGTGCATGTTCATATACATTTGTCTGGATGCAACTTATGGTAAATCATCACAGTTAAGCAAAGAGAAGTTAAAAATAGATGTAACTGATGTGTGAAAACATGTTCTACCCAGCTCTGACTTCTGTGGGATACCTGAGAAGAGGTGGGTAGCAGATTAACTATGCAGCTCAGAGACCATAAAGGCTGCAGAGGAACAATTAGTCATTAATTTGCATTTTATGAAACTGAACCTTTTATAAAACTTACAACACAGCTAATGACAAAGATTTCTTCAAGTAAGTATTTCCCTCTGGTCTTTATCATATGGGGTTTGTAGCATCTTGCCAGTATGTGAGAACCTAAAAATGTAAAAGACAATTTTTCAGCAAAAATGAAACTCATTGGTTTATCTTCACCATCTGTGTGGAGTGTAAACAGAGAGAATAAATAAATACTGGAAAATACATTTGTTTTAAATAAATGTGAACAAAAGGTTTGACACATTTGCAGTATGTAATACTGGTTTTAAAACATGATTTTAACCACCTGACATGTTCAATTAAGTACAGAAAACTCTCCAGGTTGTATTTGCATTCTGGAAGAGCAGCTACAAAAGAAAGTGTAAGTGCAGCAAATCATTCTGAAAATAAACTGATTTGAACAGAGAATGAGTTCTCCCCGCAAGGCTGCAGCACCTCTGACTTTGTAGCATTACTTGAAAAACTGCAAGTATCTTATTTTTCCCTGTAAAACAAACACACTTTGGGAAGGACAGACTGAGAATTTGGTCTACGCTTCAAGAAATCCTGAGGAAAAAAATCACTTCTAAGAGTACAACATTTTCAGTTAGGCCTCTTTTTTCTCAAATATTCAGGGAAATTTCTGATGCAGTTTAGATTCTTTATTTACAAAAAAAAAAGGCAGCAATAAATGATGGAAGAAAACCAAATCCCTTTTCCAGGCAGTGACACTGCCACTTTAATAGTTTCCCACTGTACTTGGGGTTAGTTGCCAGAGAAGCCTTGTTCAGCCTATTTGGGGGCCCCATGAAATGCTGCAAGCGTTACTGAAATGAGCACTTGTCTTTTGTTGAGCTGCATGCTAGCACCATACAGTGCTGAGCTGATAAATCCACTTTTTCTAGCACAAGCATTTTTTAAACAAAACTACCATGAGACTGATGAGTAATGCCAGCTTGCCAAAAAAAAAAAAAAAAGAAAAAAAAGACACACACCCCTCCCAACCGCTGCTGACACTGACAGCTGTTAAATTCACATATTCACAAAATGAGATGGGTTACATAACTGGAAATTACAAGAGCAACTCACCAGCAAGAGGAACTGCTATGCAAGGCATCACTGGGGCTCAGGAAGGACTAGATCACACATTTCAATGTGCACTGGCCGACTAATGACCACGATAAGGCTGAACACTGCCTGGAGCACACAAAGGTTACCGGGCACTCCACACCATACATCATCAGGCTGTTTGTAGTTTGTTCAGGGGTGTGGGTTTTTTCAGCAAAGCGAGGATGTGTGTGGAAAAAAAATATATGTCAGTGCTGCTATGTATGTTATGAACACAAAGGTAATTTCAAAGCACAAATGTCACTTTATGCAAGACATGATGCAAAAGCCTGACTTTAAAAGGCTTATCTGCAAATCTTCAGCAGCTGAAAGGCAGCAGTGGAGAAGGTGGAGTGTTGGGTAGAGTTAGGTTTGACAAAAAGGTAGCTTTTCATTTGCATCAAATCTTTCAGACATATAAAAGCACTTTGCGAGGATGTTGTTACTATTATTATTGCTGTTGTTATTGTTATTATTTTATGTGTATAGAGCTGAGCTGTGGAGGTCTGTAATCTGCCCATACATGGCAGGAAGGCAGTGACAGAATGTCACCCCATCACCAGATCACCTGCCTTTATTTCAGTATCTCTTTCTAGATTGGTTTGAAAAACTGACAATAGCAGTTGATTCTGGAAGAGCCATGGGGCAGATGATGGAGGAAAGGTGTCATTAAGGGCTCCTGAAAAATGACAGGCCGTGAAGCTGGTGTAACAGCACAGAACAAGGAGCAACAAGGGAAGGGCAATGTCTGCAGAAGCTGCCAGATCCCCACATGTTGCTGAGATTGCCAGAAATGGGGTTCTGAAGGGGGCTGATCTGGACATAAATCAAAGCAGAAAACAATGGATGTCTGTATGAATAGCAATAAATAAATAAAAAAAATCCTGTAATTAAACCACAACTAGCCTCAAACTAAATTTTATGCATCCAAAATAATCTGTGCTTTCATTTTGTCCGATCATGGTTGAGTCCATTCTTGTTACATAGTAAGATGGGTTTTGTTTTTATAAAGAGTATTTAACCTGGTGGAAAAACAACACATAAAAGCTTTTTTTATAAGCAAGTTTATCAAACAAGTTCTGAACATGAAATGACCAACTAAATGCATAAAGTTCCATGTGCTTTATCATGTTACCTGTAATAAACAAGGTTAATGCAAAATCAAGACAAATCAGGGAAAAGAAAAAAAGAAACCCAGAAATGAATGTTTTGAGAGTGATGTCACTAAGCTGGTGTGTAGGTACAGTCTGCTGCGTAGGAGAGCAGTGAAAGCATAAACAGAATACTAGATGTGCATTAAGCCACAAACAGAAATAGCTGTGAACAATGGCAAGGTCTGGTTGTTCTTGGAACCTTAATGTAAGGAAACATCCTTCTAAAAGATGAGACAATAGCAGGTCTATAAATGACAGTCCTGTAGGCAGGAAAGGATTAAGAACTTCCTATAGTTCCTAAAGTATCAACTTATATTTTAACCCTTCTACAAAGGTTGCTGTAAGTGCTTTCTCTGACTTAGTCCACCTGGAATAGGAAAAAGCATCAGAATTAGTTTGACTCTTCCTCTGGACACCAGCCACACACACTCAAGGCAGAGAGGAAGAAGTAAAAGGAGAAGGAAGTGCAGCACTTGTTCAGGACCTTTTGCTAGCACACCTGTAAGTCCAAGCACTCATTTGCCCTCCTTGCTTCCTCCAGGATGCACAGACCTTTGCCAGCCCTGATCCGGGTCATAGCAACATGCTACTTTCTAGAGCAGTGCTTTTCTGTCTCTGTGGAACACTGGGAACATGGGGTTTAGACACAAGCAAACACAAACTAGACTGAAGCTTCAGTGTCCATTTATTACTATTACTTTCTTTGTTTTATTTTGAAGTAGCTTTTTTGATGTTTTTCTTTTGCTTGCTTGCATGAGTAATAAAATGCATTAATTTAACTGGGCATGTATTCAATTTGAAAACATTAACAAAATACCCTCTAACTCCTCATGGCCCATGGGCTGATATGCATTCCTGTGCAGTAAACATCCTCTGAGCTTTCAGTCTAGTAGATTACTCTCAGATCTCAGATTTTTCTTGTGGACTGATATATACTCATCTCACAAAAATGTTAAAGACTATGAACATTATTATTTAATACAATTCCACAGACCACCCACAGAAAACTTGCCAAGGCCTCAGGGATTATCAGTGATCCACAGGACAGGGGCTGGGAGCCACCACAGACTTTGGTGATTCTGACTGTTTATCTCTAACACTGCATTAAGCCCATTCATGTACATCACCCTGTTGAAACTAAAAGAGCCCACACTTCAGAAAGTATTCCAAGGGATCAAATGAAGCTGAGTGAGCACTTTACTGTGCTGAAGGGGAAGATGAAGACAAATTGTCCCACAGCTGCTACTGCTAACATAGGCACCTCTACGGACTCCACGTCCCTGGATGTAGATGAACAACTGAAGAGATAGAAAACATGCAAGCCCAGGACCTGTTTCAAGTGACATTTGTAGATATGCAGCTAATTATAAATTCAATAGAGTCTACAGAAGTCAACACTAAAGAATTTGAAGCAAGTCCAAGCTCCTGAGATGTCCTCATTGTTCCATCTGCCAACAATTCCTCATTCCAAGCTGGAGGCTTTGGGGCAAATTTGGGGCAATTTTGATCCAAAGGTTCCAGTGGAATAGTTGTATCATCTGTTTTAGATGTGATCCCGTTTGTCAGGTAGAACTTGGTCACTGAATGCTGACATTACAAAGGAGATGTAAGTATATATATATATATGTATGTTACAAATTCTGCAGATGCTTTTGTAAATACTGAAGATTCACCTTCCAGTTGCTCACAGTCCTGTTTTTAAATGTTAGGGTTTTTTGTGATGGTCCTCACCAAGGTCTGTAGGCTCTGTCTTGCCAAGTTCAGTCACACAAGGCACTCCCCTGAACAAACCCTGTTCCCAATGGGAATGAATTATTTTCAGCAAAGTTCTGTTAAAAAACACTGACAGCAACAAACTGTCATTAGTATCCAGGGTAGAATTAAATACTGTCACCATTGATATCTGCATGTGTAGGTGTGGGCCCTAAATTATTTTATGGCACAATTCAGCCTCGTTTCTTATTC
>NW_008673408.1:303157-304271 GCF_000695815.1 Acanthisitta chloris
GAGCAGACGATGCCAACCCTATGAGAGGTAGGACCTTGGCCAACAGACATCCATGGATTTTGGAGGACTTTCTGCAGAGCAAGGTGTTACCGCAAATAAAAGATATTCTTGATGTCGTAACCTGTGGGACTTCTCATCAGTACAATGATATTTAGCCTGTCTCGCAGCTCAGATGCTCTTCCTGAGCTGTATTTAATAGCCCCTTCTCTGTGCAGCCCCTCCAGCCTCAGGGGAACTGCTCAACAGGTAAGGATGGGACTGAGAAGTAGGATGTCAGGGTCAGGCCCACTCCTGTAAGGCACAAGAAGAGTTTGGGCAAGATTCTCACTGGGATAAGTTTGCATAATTTTTCTAAGACTGGGAACAAATACAAAAGCACTTTTCTTCCTTCAGAGCAGTTTTAAAGTCACTTAAAGTCTGAGAGCACTTTCCAACTGGGAGACTGGACTTTGCTCCTCAGTGTAGTTCCATTTACTCATGTGATGACTACCAATTTCTCAGGTGAGCAATGCATGAGGCTTTGTAGAAGTGGGAATAAAACATAAGAGCAAATCCACTTGGTCAGAAGGGTGAGTTTCTAGATTTGATAAAAAAACCAGAACTCTACAACAGCCTCTCCCTTCCCCATAGAATCTGTTACTTCAAATCTTAAAGGAAAAAAAATCATATTCTCTCTAAATATGATCTTAGCATGATCAAATTATTTTTTTTACAAAAATACATAACCAAATTTGTGGTTTGACTATTTGTATTGCAAACCAGTAAAGGAAATCTCTGTGAAAGTCTCACACTTTCATTCCACACTATTCTGAATGTTACTTAATTTCCTAGTTTAAAAAATAAAATTACATGGATTAAGAGATTTTTGAATCTAAGAAGAATGTACATATTAGAGAAATTACTACCTAAAATAAATAGCCCACTTTAATGAGCAACCTCCTGTTTTTTATGATATTAAGGAAAAAAACAGACATTGAGTTTAACACGTCAGTCAGCTTCACTGACAAGTTCAAAATCCAGAGATAGATAAAATATTAGTTTGGTTTGGAATATGTAAAGTGCCAGTTTTTCATATATTAATGCATTGAAATACTTGATACAATGTTGTTAGGGA
>NW_008673408.1:304294-308130 GCF_000695815.1 Acanthisitta chloris
GATAAAACAGAGAAGGGTTTATTTAAGGAACAGTTACTGCAAATAAAAACTTTCAACTAAAAAGGATTTTTAAAATTGTTTTTTAATATGCTTTTAATGACCTCTACTCCTCATACCTACCTCCTTGCTTCCCAAACTGTTTGTACTGTCCCCAATAACACTCAGTGGAAAGCTGTCGTTCCTGGCTAAATCCTTACTTAGGTTGGATGCTATGCCGTTTATTTAAGGAACAGTTACTGCAAATAAAAACTTTCAACTAAAAAGGATTTTTAAAATTGTTTTTTAATATGCTTTTAATGACCTCTACTCCTCATACCTACCTCCTTGCTTCCCAAACTGTTTGTACTGTCCCCAATAACACTCAGTGGAAAGCTGTCGTTCCTGGCTAAATCCTTACTTAGGTTGGATGCTATGCCTCCGTTAGACAGGGTCACAAGGTCACAATCGATTTTGGAGGCCACCTGGAGAGTCCAGGCCGTGAACTGACTCAAAAAATTTATATCAGAGCTGGAATGGTCCACCTCCCAGGGCTCAGCCTGCGCTAACACCCCAACCGCAGGATGGAGCCTGCCAGGCCCAGCTCAGAGAGAGGCCAGAGTTGTTGACCCCGTTAGCTGACCTCTTCAAACTTCAGGAGAATTTTTCTGGCAGTTACCACGGTGACTGGGCACTCCAAGCTTATCCTTCTTACTGAAAAAAAAAAAAAAAAAGAAGAAGAAAAAATTAAGAAGAGAAAAAAATGTTAAAACCTACCTCGTAGGGATGTCTATCAAGAATTAAATACATAAATGTTTTAATTGTTTGCCTCTGTCCTTGGGCTGCTCTGGCCCTAACTGGTACATCCAATGTGAACATCAAGAAAGCAGTTTGGCTAAAAACATTTGAACTTCTGAAAACATAATACTTGATGGATTTAAAGAGTAGCATTTCTACTATCTGCCAGTGATCACAAATGACATGCTAAGAGGTTTATTGTGAAATAATATTTATTTTTCTTTCTGTATCCTTCTCCAAATTATTACCACTCCTTATCAAATTGAGAACAAACTGAGCAAAGGCTCAGGGAAGGATTCCTTGGTGCCTTCATCTTTTTTCCTTTTAAAAACTAGATGCTTGATGAAACATTAAGTATGCAGCAATACATTGCTTTGGTCTCTTAAGATGAGACAGCATAACCTATTTAATGTACCATGAAATATTATTTAAGAGGAAAAAGAAAAAACAAAAGAGAAAAGTTGTCAGACATTGTTACTGTTGTTTTTTTCAGGCACTCTGAACACTAATCATTTCACACATAAAATTTACCAGGTAAGCAAAGTCTCGTGATGCTGACAGAAAACACTTGAAACACATCAAGGGATCAGAGAACACACTAAGTAAACAAGAAAACAAAGTGCACTCTTCATTTCTAAAACAATAAGGGGAAAACTGGTGCTTCTTGATTTCAGAGTAATCACATATTATATACAAAGCTTTTATGTAAATTTTCCTCATGCTCCTCTACTTGAAATAGCATCTTGCAAGAGGGAACACTGAAGAGTACACTGCATTATAGCTGGAAAAATCCTACTTAAGGGCTCCTGATGGCAAACTGTCAATCAGAATTCCCCATTTGTTATGAACTGTTCATTTCTGGAGTACAGCTAAACAGAGGTTTAATGATTGAAACTTTAATGGCATTTTGTCTCACACATGGTTCTGAAGTGTCTTCTGTTGTTTGAAGAGTTAAATATGAATATCCAAATTGCTGCTCAGCCACTGCTCTACTCCTGGTCTTCTCCACTGGCAATGCTGAGATGGCAGAGGAGACCAAGCCGCTGAGTTGCCTTTCACAGGAGGAGATCACAGAGACCCTGTGGGTGAAAAAGTAAAGCAGGAGATTTGGGTGTGAAAAGCAAAAACACATAACCGATCTTCTGTTCCAGATTAACCTTTCATTTCTGCTGGAAGAATGAGAAAAAGGCAGTCCAGCATATGTGTGTTAACTAACATTAAAAAAAAAAAGGTGAATAAGCATGGCACGGGACTTTCCCATTTCAAAAATTGCTTTGAAATAGCATATGCCTCGATGCTAAATAGATACATAGACACATGATAATATTATTTAGCAATTTTGAATTAGACATGAAAACCATTTCAATTAAAAACACTTCAAGATGGTTTTCCTATTATTAAGGACGTGTTAGAAAAAGGCTAAGCCTCTCATTAGGAGATGAATTTTTTCATTTGTGTTTTTGTTATGGCTATACAAGATGGTTCTATGTTTTCTCTTTTTTTCTCTGCATGGAATAATGTAAATTGAAACAATCAGGTTACTGATTAATAGGGCAGTGGGAAGAAAAGTGTTTGTTGCATTTTATTTTTTACATCCTTTTTGAACAACACTGTATATATAAGCATGTGCCTTTCAATTAGATACCATGATTTATGAAGTCATGCTCAGGGCTAGCCAGGTTGTTGACTCAGATTAGAGCTATGATGCCAGCTCATTCCCTGGTGACAAACACTGACTGTCCTTCCCGCAGCCAGGCACCCCTGGCAGCCTTATGAAAAGACCTTGTGGTTGGCAGAGCACTGAGCAGGAAATGAGGTCCTCTCCGGTTTGGGACAGAGATGACTGGAGTTACAGAAACTGTAAAGCAAAATCAGCATCTCCTGAGTCACAGACTTTAAGCTCTAGTGGTCCCCGCAGTTCCCAGCGTGACCTGGCCCACCAGCACTGCACTGCCTGCACACCCACCAGCCTCCCACTGACTTCCCAAGGGAGCACCCTGCAAACTGCGAATCCATCGTGAGATGGGACCAATTTCACATGGGAGAGGGGAGGAGAGGGCACTGCAGTCCTTTCATTCTCCCCACGCACCCCACCCCTGTCCTGGTCCTCAGCACCCTCCTGAAGGAATGCTCTTCTCTTCCATCCATCCCTACCAGAAAATTTTTGGCACATTGCATGGTGTTTTTCTAACAATATTACAAGGCTTCTATCTCAGCCTATAGCTTGAGGATCTTTTGTGTGGCATCCCCTCTTCTAGGAATTTCACATACGAATCACTGGAAAGCAGGAAATCCTTAAGACCTAGTGGGAAGCTGTATGCTATGTTTGCCTGTTAGCATAGACAGCTGTGGGCCATAGAGCATCTTGCCTTGTAGGTACTACAGCAACCCAGACACCTGGGCCTGAAATGGTGGAACTCAGCCCCATTTCAAAGATCTCTGAACCATCAAGTGAGCTCCAGGAAAGAGGTTAGAAACTCTTGCTGAATTCATGGAAAAGGACTCCCTGATGTTCCCTGTGTAACACTTTCAGTTTGAATTCCCTCAATGCAATTGAAACAATAATATTTAGATCATTTGGGGCTGAGATTATTGCTTTAATAAATTGGGTTTTTATTGGTTCATTGTGGCAAATAAGCCCCCGATTGATTTTGCTCCTAATCAGCATGGAGAATGCATTCCGCTGTAATTAAATCCCGTGTAACTGGGCACTCTGTGTTCACTTGTCTCTTAGCTTGCAGTGGCATGAGATACAGTACATCAAACACTATACTCTACTCGATAGGCACCCTGCCAGCCCGGGGGAACGATGATGCTAGCTCGCCTTTAGTGTGCTTACAAATGAGTATAGCTTGAGCACGTACGGAGCAGCGGGCATGGCTTGGGAGACGTAGGAAAGTTATTAGAGGAGGAAGATGACCAGGGATAAGGTCTTTTCTCTCGAGGAAGGTTTGACCCCCCTGCCTGACAATGCTGCTAGAGACTCGGGGGCAGGTTCCCCCCTTTCTTCCCGCAGGTCCCCAGGGCCCCATCGCGGCTCCTCTGCCCCCGCCGCGGGGCTC
>NW_008673409.1:0-21678 GCF_000695815.1 Acanthisitta chloris
GCCCGAAAGGGAGGGCGCGTGCCCTGGAAGCGGGTAATGAAAACGCACCTAGTTATTACGCTACCCTGTATATTGCATCAGTACCCGGTGCGGTGTTATTTAATATCCCGGTGAGAAAAGCAGGTTCTGCCTGTCTCTGTGCCCTCCGACACTCGGAGAAGTTGTGTGTCTGAGAAGACGCAGCAATTTTTAGCAAGTGAGGGTACCAGGCCTGTATTCTGAAGGTTAAATGAACACAGCTTTCTTTCCAGGTTAAACATAAGATCCAAGTTAACCTGGCATAGTCCTGGAAGAAAATTGTCACATCTGGGTGGTGCTGTAGCCTCTTCTCTGACTCTTCTCCCCAAAGGATCCCTGTAGCACTAACTGCAGTCTGTTTACCTCTTTTTTTACATATTAATCGACATCTGAGATGTCCCAGGGTTGCTGTGCAGTTCCTTCTAACAAATAAGATGATTTTATTGTTTTGTTTTTAATATCAAACTCAAAAACACTTTGCCTGAATGGGTTATCTGCAGACAGTGCTCTCAGTGCATGAGCTGGGGTATTATTAGTCTTTTTGTTCTCTCCAATTGCTGTGTATTTTCAAAGTAATTTTTTTAAGTAAGTAAGGATCATTTTTACTGAAGATTTCAAGATGAGTGATATGCTTGAATTAATGTAAGTAGAGCCCCTGTCTCAAGTTGCTGTCTTATGAAGAGTTAACTACAGCAGCACACAGCAGCTGCAGGGCTGTACTGACAAGCAGCATGCACAGCTCCATGCTGCTCTTGCCATGTTCGTGGTTGTCTTACTTCATGTGAAGTTCTTCCAAGCATAGGTCACAGCATGGTTAATTTGAGACTTGACTTTACTCTCAAGTGGTTGTGTTCTCTTTCAGAAGTGGCCTTTAACAGCTGCTTTATCGTTGACCTAACTTGGAAATTAATCAAGCACTAAATCCGGTATTGTGCCTGATGATGTGGGAAACAGGCTTCAGGCTCCCTGGTGACTCTGTAGGTCTAGCCTAGGTCACTGGGTAGAGCTCAAGATGATCTGTCCCTCTCCCAGGAGTTCCTGCCTCGTTTTTCCTCCCATCCACAGGACTGTCTCTTAAACTGAACTAAATTGCAATCTTTATACTATAATCTTCTATTAATGGCTTTTTCACTTTTCTTACAGGAGAACTTCCTTTCTTACCCAGTGCTGAATAGATACCCTATATAGACCAACTTACAATTATTTCTCCTGTTTCTGTCAGCTGGGTGCATTCTACTGTTGCTCAAGACCTTGTATTCTCTCTTGTTAATGCCTGCCTGCCCCTAGATAAGGAACACTGATGGTGATTTCTCCTTATCTCTAAATCTCTTCCAACCCATTTTGACCTAAGTTGCTGCCTATGATGCAGAGGCCAAATATCTCCATCACTCAGAGGGAGAGGAAAGAGAGCAGCAAGTGGGCTTTTACCTACATTTTTTAAATTAAATAAGAGCATTACAAGCTTTTCACCTTGCCTGCTGTCTTCCCTTTTACTGGGATATCTTTTGAAGTTAATTTAATTTAAAAAAAAAGTGGCTCCACTGCCAAGATTTTCATATTTTGTGGCTGGTAGTGATGACAGAAACTTAGTCCCAGCTCTCAGAGGTCCCACGACACTGTAGCTCTTAGACCTGAAAAGTTAAGCCTTTTGTAAATCTTAAACTCTTATCATGGTAGGGGAAAAGATGTGGGAAGATCTTTGTAGAAAATCAGGCTTTACAACCAGTCTCTGCTGTAAGGCAGGAAGTTTACATTCTTTGTAGTTACTGGTAGAGCACAAGTAAGGGTTCTGGTAAGACTTTTTTTTCTTCCTCAAGGATATGGAGACAGTCACTATAGAAGTTTTTGTATCTTCTCTTGTTTGATTGCTGAGAGAAATGAATTGCAAATCCACAGGCTGAAGAGAAGCAAAATATGATGTTATAGCCATGTCAATGATTAAATTAGTTTTGCTGTATTGTGTTCTTTGATTCACACTAGCTTGAATGTATCAATAAAAATGAAGATAAGATTATTCTAAAAGTGTTTACCTTTCTTAGCATCCAGTTATGTTCTAGACAAAATTTCCATGTAATTCCAAATGGGAAATTTTCCTAAGTGTAATTAGAAAACTGTATTCAGGTAATATTTTCTACATATTCAGATGACTGAATAAGTGGGAGTAAGGCATTTTTGTCTCCAGGGTATTTTATCTGGATTTTTTAAAAAAGTAAAAGCTTTACAGGAATAGGTTTGTTAAATTGAACGTAAAAGTTAAATGGTTTTCTTTCCAAGTGACATGGTCAGATGGCCATGAGCATGTGCTTACTATTTTTGAGCATCAAATACCGTTTATTTAAACCGAGGAGGGCAATTTATTAATTGATTGCCTGAAGTGGAATGGAAAGTGAAATAGAAAGCATTTACCCAAGATTTATTTTGTACAGTTCTGAAAAGCCACAATATAAAAAACCCCAAACTAAAAACTTTTCTTATTCTCCCCATCCTATACCAAACAGCTCTTCTGATGTGAGAGCTTTGACTGGTTCAGAAATTAACAGCATCTCTTACAGGGATGTAGAAGTCATATAATTTCTTGGGCATTCTTTGCCTTCTTGAAGGCACATGGAATGGGATCTAAACACATTCATTAGGTCCATTGAAATGCATGGATAGAATGTTAAAAATCCTTCCACGCAGCTACTGGGAATGTCATGCCAGGTACAAAATAAATTATCAGTATACTTTAAAAGTTCTAGGTAACTTTAACCTGTTCTTGCTTTGCAAAACTACTTTGTATTCTCACTTCCACCAGAACCACTGTGTTGTATGAGAAACTCTCAGAATTTGACAGGCAACAGGCCACTTGGAGTCCTCACAACTTTCTGTGGATAGCCAAGTATTTCTCCGTATTATTGTACCCCTTAGTTTTAGGGAAATTTTCTGATGTAAACAGATTTTAGGGTTAGAGTCATAATATCATATGTTTGCTCTGCTTCTGTTCTCCCCTAGTCATCTGCTTCTTTTTTTTCCTGTAACCCTTACAATGATAAAAATCACTAAGATTGCTCTTATGTTGCATACTTATGTCCTTGGCTTTCGAGAACAACCTGGGTAGCAATAACCCTTTATTTAGGACAGTGTTTCATTCTTCTCTTTTGCAGGTGTCAGATATTCATATCAGCAGTTTTCGGGATCCCAAACGAGCTCCTGACTTTGAAAAATTCTGTTCTGAAACAATTGATGTGATTCGGCCAGCACTTGTTCTAGCAACAGGTGAGCAGTTCAAAAGTGTGAATTTCCTGTTGAGTGTGCTGTCAAAGGAAGAGCAAATGAGCAAAATTCCAGGATCTCAAGAGAGAACTTTAAAGCATTAAGGTATCTTAAGCAATGGAAGTGAAATTGCAGCTGAAGATAGACAGACTGCTAGAAGCAGAAGAGAATAACTTCTCAACTCAAGAGTGTGGGTTTTTGTTCAGTGTCTTGAGTCTGATGGTGAGTTTGGTGTGTATTATGTGTAACAGACAACCATGCAAGATAGCTATTGTTTTCCCAGTATGTGTTGCTACACCTTAGTCATAACAGTTACCTTCCTTCTTGTCCTGGTAGCGATTCTACATTCTTTGTATTTGAACTTACAGAAGTGAGCAAAGGTTCTGATTAGTTGTTAACAGCTGTTTCTTCTCTCAGAACAATCCCTTGTCATTTGTATGAAATTCACCTATAAAATTTCATTGCTGGCTTCCATTTGAACATATCACACCACAACAGGTGAAATAAACCTTGCATTTCATTTGATAGCTTGATATTGCTATTGGAATGGAATAAGTTTCAACAAGCAAATCAAAAAGATTTTGAGCCATTACTATATGCAAGGCTTTAGAATCTTAATGCTAGACCTGGAGTTTTGTTTCTACTGAGAGTTGCGTATCTAATGCTTGCATTTTAAGTTAAGAATTCAGAAATAGTTAGCATTCATCTTTTAACTAGCAACACAGAGAGGTGTTACAGAAGTGAGAATGGCTTGAACTTTTATTGGAGCTTGAGGGGATACAGAAGGTGTAAAGTTAAATGAAGCTTCTTTGACTAGAATCTTCAGGTATAATGACTGTGTAACAACTTGCTTTGCTTTGGCATGGCATTAGTAAAAGTGCTGCAGTGATGTGGTCGATAGATGTCTGATCAGGCTGCTGCATCTGCATTAGAAGGCATTTACCCTTATAGTGACCTCTTAGACCAGATGCAGAAATGTCCAGATTGCATCAAGGAGCCCTGCACTCACTTACACTAGGAGGCAGGGATTGCATGTTTGTCTAGTTACAGTATTTGTTTAAACTGTGTAGGCCTCTAGTTACATCTTACCTTTGTACACTTTCAGGTGATCTGACAGATGCTAAGACAAGAGATAAACTGGGATCTGAACAGGTAGAAGCAGAATGGAAAACTTACCAGGCAATCCTGAAGAGATCGAGGGTCATGGAAAAAACCAGGTGGATAGACATCAAAGGGAATCATGGTATGAGTGAAATGAAACATCTCTGTCTTTCCTGTGATTGCAGATCACAGAATACAGAGGTAAAGTCATTGTACTCACCAGTGTATTAGTGGCTGTTACAAACAGGAGAAGGGCTCACCATCCATGTGTCTGCTGATGGCACACTTTGCTTACAGGCACTTACTGGCATTTTAGTACCAGAGAAGTAAGAATCTTTTGCCTGGCAACAGGTAGAACATAGTTTCAGATGTTGGTTTCCAGGTCATTAGTTTACATACCCCACTATTTAATGGAGGGGCAAAGTGTAACCTTACCCTACTGAAGAAATGGTTTCAATTTATTTTTTATAGACTTCCCCCCTCCCCACACATTTAATTTAAAACAGTATCACATGTCCAGCAAGTAAAAGAAATTTTGATTCCTTTGAATAGAAAAGCCTCATGGAAGTTTGTACACATTACAGTTGTTGCCATATTCTAAGCATTCAAGCACAAGCTAAGGATCTTGTAGACTGTATAAGCCATTGGTTACAGAAGGGGCAAAAGTAGAAAGCCTAGCACTGTGGGGAAAAAAAAGTGCATGCTTTGTCACATACATCAATTTCCCTTTCAGACTTCTGTTACCAGCCTTGATGGAGAGGATGGAACCCAGCTGCAGTACAAACCTCCCCAAGCTGCTATCTGTTTTACCCATGCTATTCTCTGATACTACTGCTACTTTCTTTTCTGTGAATGAGTTAGGTCTTACTTACAGAGAATGCCCGAGTTCAAAAAGCTTCTGAAAAGCTCTGTGGTCAAAGTGGAGACAGCTTTTAGCCACTAAATGACAATTTACATTCCCACAGCAGCTTTAGCTTTGAATTGAAACTTAAATGAGAAAACTATTGCCACTTTTAGGTTAACTGCATCAAGTATATAATGACTTGTCCTCCTTGATTAGACAGCCTGCTTGTCAGTTGAGCTTTTCTAAAAAAATAGCTCTTTAGCACCTCCTGAGACCATTTTATCTCAATATTACCAAGTAAAATACAAAGGTCAGTGATTAATTTGATCTGAAAGTTTTCTCATTTCCTTTTTCTCTCCCTTACAGATACATTCAACATTCCACACCGGGATAGTGTTCAGAATTATTACAGGTACTTTTATTTGTCATATAGATGCTGTTATATTCAAGGTCAAACTCACTAAACGATGTTCTGTTCTCAGTTAGCACATCCATGCCTTTTCACTGACTTTCCTATGGTCCAAGATCATATTTGCTATTTCCTCTATCTTTTGCATTATCAGAGGAGCAGAATAGATTGAGGAAATAGAGAATTCTTTGTGCAGCCTTCTTATCTCTTGTCCTTCTCTGTTTTGTAATTGAATATATTTGGCCTGGACAAGCTTAGTGTTTTGGGAAGATGTATGGATCATTGCTTTCTAGTCCACATTGAAGGTTCACTAGCAAAAGCATTTGGAAAGGATTAGGGTGAAATTTCAAAGCAGTTCAGCCAACCTAAGAATCTCTGAGTGAAATTCTGAGTCAAGTGAAAAAGTCTTTTCTTATTAATTAAGCATCTTGCTAAACAAATTGGTTCTTATGATGGCTTTGTTTCATTATAGTCTGTCATCATAGCAAAAGAAAGAAGCTTCAGTGAGATTTATCATACTTTTTAAGACTGAAGAAAGGCACAAAGAATCCTCAAAAGCTATTAAGCATCACTAAAGGTAGAACTATCCTACAGAGATAATTTTATCAATCTAATCCATTAATAGAACAAAAAGATTAAGAAAATGTTTAGTCACACTCTAGGAGAGTGAAGATGGGCAGAGTGAAATGTTGTTTTCAATGGAAGGAGAGAAAGCAACGTATGTATTCATTATTGCATGTATTTGTCATAGCCAATACTGGGATAAAAGCTCGGGGGGAAAAAGGTGGAATTAGCTGGCATGTCTTTTAAGTCCTTCCCTGTTTACTTTTCCTTCTTAGAGTATTTTAGGATTAAGATTCAAGAGCTCAATTAATATCAGATAATGTGAAAAAGAATAGCAACCCTTTTTGTGCTCTGTTTTACTCTTTAACTGAAGAACTCTGAAGACATTCCCCAGGAGAACTGGTAATGACATTACCAGGAGAGTTGGGAAGATTTTCTGTGTCAAAAAACAAAACCAGATAATAAGCAAAAAGAAATTATGCCTTCTTTACTATTAATGAGATTTGCTGCAGTGTCTCTGTTTTGGATTCTTTGGAAAATAACTGAAAAGCTTCAATATTTCTTTGCTTCAATATCATATTCCATTAGCCAACAGCTGATTATTTAACAGAGTAACTTAAGAAATCTCTAACGAAATGGTTTAGTCAAGACTTGATGTCTCTAATATTTCTAGGTAAGCAAGGAAAAATTCTTTTGGATGCCACAATACACGCAAGACAGTATCTTTTTTCCTTTGTAAATCTTCTTTAATTAAGAGTTGTGTAAGATCCTATGGTCCTGTCATCTTGCCTATCTGTTGTATGCTGCTGGCTTATCCTTTATCCATAGAAAAGCTCCGTGTTGCTCAGGGAAAGCATATTTATGCTAACATGTTTCAAATGTTTGTGTGCTAACCTGCTGCTTGCCTTAACAAATAGCCCATCTTCTTCAAAGCACTGACTTTTCAATGCCATTGACTTTTAAGAAGGGACCACTGCAGTAACAAAGTGGAGCTAGATCTAATGCAAGAAATCTTGCTTTGATATGCACAGGTAATTTTTGTCATTGCTGCAAGTTTCCTAACAGCAATATTTCCATTTGTTTCGTTAGGAAATACTCTGCGTGGCGTAAAGATGGCTCTTTCCACTACATCCACTCTACCTCTTTTGGGAACTATTCATTCATCTGTGTGGATGCCACGCTCAGCCCAGGCCCTAAGAGACCCTATAATTTCTTTGGGATTCTAGACATGGTATTGTATAAGTCTCAGCATTACACGTTGCTTCCTGTTTTGCTGCTGTAAAAGTTTTTATTTGTTTTCATAAAGAAGAATTTTCTGAAAGATTCACGTTCCTCTAAAAGAGTGTTTAGAATTTTAAGTTATTATACATGTGGGACATTTATTTAGAAAAATGGATTTGTCATTTAACATATAGAGTATCTGTGTTTTCTCTCCTAAGAAAAAATCCAGTACAAAAATGTCAAATTAGGCATTTTAAGGGCACTGTCAGTAATTTCATAGTATTTACCTAGACATGAGCAATAATTTCCTTATATACTGTAAAGTTAAACAAACAAACCATAAACCCCATGCTTTAAAATTTCCCTTCTTTTTGCTTTGTTAGATGCTTTTTTCAATACTATTACAGATGAGAGAGTTGCATTTATCAATAGAATAATGTGAAAGATAATGTTATAAAGAAATGTGCCATTTATGAAAGTGAGGTTTGAACTTCTGAGACCTTAAAAATTGTTATTGTTTTGAAAGGGTGACATTAATCCCAATGTTTAAATCATGTATCAGTTTAGATAACATTTTGCTTCCCTTTGGGGTTTTTTCCCTGTAGTTTGTTGATATATTGTTGCTCGAGATGCTCTTCTGAAGTGTTGAGAGTTCCTGTGTTCTATGAACAGATGTCTATTTTGCCAGTGATAATGGCCTCGAGGAAAAGTAAAATGTTCCTCTAATCTTGTCTAAAGGAGGTTTGACATTCATTAAGTGTTTGAAAAGCACTTGGTGATACTTAGATGAAAGGCAATACAGGAGTGCCAAGTACTCTTCTCATTTTTTTACTATAATCCATAGTGGGTGCAGTAGATTTGCAGACAAACTCTTAGGGAGCTAAGAAATGCAATTGAGTCTAGAGTTCCTGTCCTTGGCTACAGTAAGTCAAGCCTTTGCTTGCTAATTGCCTGGCAGCAGGAGTCTAGAGACCATCATTTGCAGATTTTTGCACAAAACTGCAAGTAGAGGTAAACACCTGGAACTTTTGGAGCATTAAACCTCTGCCAGGAATTTGAAAAATAAACTAAGTTTTAATCAGTGATTTGGATAAATAGCTTAAATAGAAGTATTCTTAAAGCTCAAATTCATACGGGCAAAGGAAATATAACTTCTCGTAAGAAGCCGATTACCTTAACCCAGAAGAGTATACTGAATTCATTCTCTTTCAATATATCTTTGTTTCTGTTTCCTTTATTCATGCCCTTCAGCATTTCTTTCCAGGTAGGAGGAAAAAGAATATGTTGGTGGTTCTCTCAGTTACCCTAAAAGATGATCTGCAAAGTGGCAGAAGAGGATTTGTGTTCTTTTCTGGTTTCAGTTATCTTGCCTTTTCTGTTAGATTTTGAGAGCTTACTGGTTTTGGGAGGTGCTCTGGACAGTAAGTGGTTGATTTAATATTGTAGGTCAAACAAGTAAAGAGAGAAATTTTACCTCCTGTGTAAAGTGTTACTTCTGCTTAACTGTGACAGCAGTGGCTGAGTAATATTTCCAAGATTTAGCATCAGAGTTCATCCAGTTAAATGACTGAAGGATGTGGTGCACAGTTTCTGTGGTCAGTCATGCCTATCAAAGGCCATCTAGGAACCCAAGAAATAGTAGATATGATAATTGTAGTAGAGATGACAATTTGTAAGGTAAAGTTGTTTGTAAAATGAACTCTTTGACTATACAAAAAAGCAGTAGGAAGCTTAGAAATACTGTTTGCTGACATCTTTCTTCATATTTCATCTTTCCTGGGTTAGGTTGCAAGAAACATGTTGAGTGCCTTGCTTTCACTTTCTTTTTCCAATATCGGATTTTAGAGTTATGTCTAGTAGTATAGTTTGTTCATGTCCCTGAAGCAACTCAACTGAGAGTATTCTCTGTTTAAAAAAAATTTAATTAATTGTATTCTTCATTTGTTTCGTTCTGCTTTCCTTTTGTTATCGTTTCACAATAGCCTGTATGTTAAACAGATTTGTTTGGACCTACCTGTTTCAGAATCAAATGACAGAGCTGTCTTTGATGGCAACAGAAAGTCTGCACAGCAACCATACTATCTGGTTTGGTCATTATCCCACTTCAACAATCATCTCCCCAGCCCCAGGAATACGAACATTAATGAGGTAAAGTCTTTATTCTCTGTGTTTTCAGTCTGAAGTACATTTCTTGCCTCTCTTCACATACTTGTCTCTCACTTTTTCAGGTTTTCTGCAGTCATATTTCCTTCCCTCCCAAATAATCACAGTTCTTATGTTCTTTTATCAGTTCTGCCACAGCCTATCTGTGTGGACATCTCCATACACTGCATGGGCTGATGCCAGTCTTGCACAGTCAGCACCGTGGTGGCACTCTGGAACTTGAGCTAGGAGACTGGATGGATAATAGGAAGTAAGTAAACACTATGTGAGCAGATTGTTTTATGAAGCCTGCCTGGTTATACTGTGAGTTCCTCTTAGATCGTTTGGTGAATTTGTAAGAACGATGAGATCTCCTTGACTGGTTATTACTATTAATGCTTTTGAAAAATGTCTTTGTGTTCAAGCTTGGGATCTTTCCCCTTACCCACAGTGTGATAATAAATGAAGTAGTTTTTTTATTAATTCTTGATATCTAGAAATTAAAAAGAGGACATTTAAATGTCTATTTAATAGGTGTTTAGTATTCAAATGTAGATTAATAAATTGTAATAAAAATCAGCATCACTACTTCAAAATACCCATGCTCTACACCAACTGATAGAACTTTGGACACAAAAATAGTCTACCTGAGAAATACTAATTTAGCAGCATGTCGAAAAGTATCTGATGCTGCATGGAATGTACAGTAGTATATTAGCTTTCATTCTGCAGTAATCCAAAGAAAGATACTTATATGCATCCAGGAAAAGAGCACACTGGGGTCTTTGTCCATAACTAGAGTACCTACCCAGACATTGCAGTAATGTAGGTTATATTGGAGTTTTTTAGCATATGTTCATCTCTCTGGTTCATGTGCAAAATTCCTTAGATCATGACATTTGGAATTTTGAGTACTGCTTCCATGATTTGTAATGAAATGAGCTTGATCAGAGGTAATTAGCTGTACCATAATACAGCAGAGTTGGTTACCATACTATCAACTACAGAAGAGAATATATGGAAAATAAATCGAAGTAGTTCTGTTCAGGAGCTTAAGAACCATGAGAATCAGCTGTGCATGCAGTACTTGGTATTAACAAGATTTTTTTCCTTTTCCTTATAGGTACCGGATCCTTGCGTTTGATCATGACCTCTTCAGCTTTGCAGATCTTAACTTTGAAGAATGGCCTGTAGTTCTCATCACCAATCCCAAATCCTTCCTTTACAGCAGTTCTGCTCATGAACCACTAGTCAAAATTCTTTATTCCACTCATATCAGGTACCTAGTAATATCTTGATTTCCCAATATGTAAGCATATTTTAATAGCTGAGGTTCTTTCTTGGTTATAATATACATCTATATTTATACCTATATACACAAAACCTTTTTTTTTTAAACATGCGTGTCCACTGGTGTCAGAATTTACTTTTCTCTGGAAGATAGTTCCTGAGAGCTCTCTTTTTATCATATCTGTGATACAGTGAGATTGTATGGTAGTAATTCATGTTTATTTATGCAGTTATTTCACCTAAAGTCAGTTGAATGTTTTTACATAACCAAAGCTGGTAGAGTTAGATTAATACATAATCTGTGTCATTTATATCACATGTTCATGTTCCCTCTGCTGATTTCAGGATTTGGTTATGTATTTTTCTAAGTGTTTTCCCTATTCACTTCAGACTTCTTAGCCTCTTGTGTTTTCTGTTTTACATCCCTTAGACATATTAGAACATCAGAAGCCTCTGCCAATTGTCATATTGGTTTTAAATCTCGCCATCTTTCCATTTCTACCTTTGCTATTTAACTTTTCATTTATATTTCAAATTTCTAGGCCCTTTTCAACTTGGCACTGCCAAGTGGCAATACTTTTGTTGTTTTCTGGGATCTGTAATACCAGTCATGTCTTCCACTCCTTTTCTCATAAATTCATTTGCAAAGACTGAGAGGTTATATTCTGATTAGGGGGAAAAAAAAAGAAAAAAGGAAGAAAGAAAAAAAAAAAAGAAAACAAGCAGAAAAAACTCCACACCCAAAACCAAAGGACTTTGGAGAGAGATACTGGCAATTTTTAATGAAGCCATCTACAACCATTTGATCCGGTGTCTATGTGTGCAGGAGGATATTTCCCACTTGTGTTAGCAAATGTTTTGTCAGAAAGAGTCCTAAAATTATTTCTGCCAGAACTTTTTGATCTCTGCTACTTTTTTGTCTGTTCCACAGCCAGTTTTCTATCCTATTCTTTTGCACAGTGCCATACAAAACTACATTTTTTCATCTGTAGGAAAGAGGTACCATGTTATCATTAGCCTACAGGTATTTCACTGGTTTAATTTCTAAATCTTTTGAACTCTTAAGTACAAGGTAGAAGAATCATTAGGGACTTCAGGAGGGAATGACAAATCTGCAAGTTCTCTAACAAATCTGTTTATTTTGCTGTTTATTCACTCCTTAGAATTCTGGCATTCTCTCCTTATGTCATCATCTCCGTTGAAGTCTATATAGATGGAGCTCACTTGGGGAATGCACATCAGGTGTCTGGTCCTCTCTACGTGCTGAAGTGGAACCCACAAAACTACAGTGAAGGGTTCCATCACATAGATGTGACTGTCCTGGTAAGGTACCTGTTGACATTCTTTATATTGAATTTTTTGTTGTCATGGCTTCTCCATCACCCTTCTGCACCACCTAACTAGATGATAACAGACTTACTTTCCTATTTGTCTGATTACAAAAACCAAAGCATTTAAGAAAGGAGTAAACAGTGACTGCTGAGCACTAAAACATTCATAAAGCAGTTGGCCTAAAGAAAGCATTCTTATTTTTAATGAGAAATAAATATAATAAGACGAGGGAAGCACAACAAAGCTTAAAAATATTTTATTGTGGGCTATTGCCTAGAATTGAACTTTGAGGAAATGAGTGGTCGTGAGCGCAGTGAGCAGTCACTGTCTTCCACAAGTTGCTGAATCTCTGACAGGATCTCCTTCATATGTAGCATTTTCAGATTATGATCTTATAATCACCAATTTACTTGAAGCTGCAAAATTATCAGTGAGTAATCCTTTGTAGGCAGAAGTATTTAATACAGCAGTGTGCCAGACAGGCATGTGTCAATCAGATCTTTCCAGAAAAGCTGCAGTGATAATTAGGAACTTAAGGTACTTTGTGTACTGCTGGTATCTAATTGCTCTCTTATTGTATATCCATACAGGATGCTTCAGGAAGAATTAGCACACGAGGCCATATATTTGCTATGGAAGAAAACCTCTCTCTTAGATTTGACTTCTGGCCATCTGTTATTCTGCTCACTGACCACTATGTTTTAGTAAGTACTTTCAGCAAAACAGCTGCCATTCCATGTTGGTTTCCCCAGAGCTGCAGGAGGCATTTTCCTAATTCCTGGTAGACTTGAATGCAGTTTACTTTTCCCAGACATGACTCCATTGGAATTCGTAAATATTTCAAGTTTCTCAAGTTGAGCACTTCAAGCATGAATGTGCACAGTGGTTCGTGCAGTCAACTTCCTGGATATAGTCACAAGTGTACATTTTTAGGCATAGATGTATGCACACATTTTGTGGAAGGAGGAAATAGAAAAGGCACTTCTGGAGATAGCAGAAAAAGGAAACATTAAGTCAAAGAAAACCACCGTGATCTGTTGCAGTATGTGTTCTGGCAAGAACACAGGGAAGGTCTCACATCAGCTACTGACACTGCAGCTCAGTATGTGCAAAGAAGGCATGTCATAATTGTTTAGGTGCACTTCTAGAACAACGTAAGAAAGTCCACATGACTGTAGATAGTATCATAATTGGCTCAAAATTATATTAGTTTTGTTACTTAATAAGCAATATTCTATGCAATCTCTTGAACTGCAGTTCTTTTCCATACAACACTCAGAAGATGTTTTGCCTAAGAGGTGTATTTGTACTTTTTCAATGGATGTGTTTTACAAGCACTGTGTTTTAAAGATTCAGGTCTATTACATTCAGCCATTCCACTGAGTTCAAGTCAGTACAGTACAAGTCAAATTACTGTTCAGTTCAATGACACCATCAAGCTTTGCGTGTGTGTTTCAGTTAGAAATCTTTGTACCATTCTGTCTAGGTCCATAAGTCATGCTCCAAGGCTCCTACTACTCCAGGGCTGGCTTTGAGTTAAAACTGTCTTTTCAGGCTCGTGTGCTCTTTGGACTGATGGTGCTGATTCAGATCAGCTTGCTTGTTGCTTTCAGATACCTCCAAAAGCCAACACTCAAAGGTATGAACCAATGCCTGTGCGTTTTAGAGGACATATTTTCCCCTAAACCTTTTATTGTTTATCTGTGTGCTAACAGTATATAAATAATTGCACTGTTAATTGCTATATTTTGCATCTGCTGCTGTGGGGGTTTGATTGGTTTCTCAGCAGCTGCTGTTTCGCTTTTAAGGAGACCTGGAAAACTTCCAATATATCAAATAAAGTAAGTTTTAAAACTTGAGCAGGTATCTTTGAACAAAAATTCAATTGATTGGAGTCTAATGTTTCATTTTAATTTTCTCACTGAAGAATCCAAATGCATAAGGAATGAAATGTTTTATTTTGTGTTAGCCCTGTATGTGTGCTTGTTTCTCTGTAGTTGTCACAGAATTCTCTGTCACTTGAGTGGAGAAACAGATTTCCTTCTACAAAAATAACTTTTGTTAAACTTTGCAAAGAACATGAACAGGATTGAGTCTTTCTCAAAATAATATTAAGACCAGTTGTGTCATAACTTGATATTTTGTTTGTGATAAATCTGGTAAATGAAAATTATTACTGTTAAGCTCATGGTGTTTATTGTTTAAACAAGTGTTTGAACCATACCTTACTAATGAGATTTTTCTGGAAGCTGCCTCCCTTCCTATTCATGTCAGTGTTTGTCCCTTCCTTTATACTCATAATCACATAGCATCCTGAGGTAACTCCAGCAACCACTTGCCTAGAAAACGCATAGATTTTCAGTTGCCTGTATGGAACTCAGCACTAAAAATGAAAGAGCTGACTCTGTGGTCAGCTAGGTCCCTGTGGACCATGACAAATGTTTTATAAATTAGTGAACAAATTTGTTAGAGCTGTTGATTTCCAAAGGTCAAGCCTGCCCTCTGGGGGTTAATTCTTTGTGAGACAAGCAGCCACTTAAGTAAAAATCTACAAACTAACTTCTACAGGAAGGCTCTCTTGATTTCACTCTATGAATTGTCTGCTTCAGTTAGAAAGTTAATGTTTTTTCTGCTGATACCACACACTTGTCAGAATGCTGTCATTTTAAGGCCTAGCCTTCATTTTATCTGAGTTGCTATCAGATCTCACTAAGTAGATTTAATCAAAGAAAATCCAGTTAATCTAGTCCATGCTGACCTGTCTTTCTGGGTTTGCAATTACTGTTTTGGTTCTCTTGCTTTTCATTTAATATGTACTTTCTCCACATTTTTACTCTAGCTAACTCATTTTCTGAGTATAGAGTGGTGGTTCAGTTTTATTTACGTACAGTAAGTGTATCAATTTAGAATGACAGCTTCTTCTGCTGTTTTAATAGGGAGTGTTATATTTATTGGTTTTTTACTTTCAGTTATCACAGTAATGGTAGAAATGTGTTCCTTTGCCTTTCTTCTGTAGACATACCAAATACTGGTTTTATATTTCTTATTTAATAGCATGAGTAAATAATGTGAAGGTTTGTCTCACAAAGACCACTGTTTTACATATATGAGGGTGTGTTGCAGCCTGAATTAAGTGTATTTTTCTTGCATGATGTCTCTGTTTAGAAAAGCCAGGATTACTTACTCTGACTTCGTATTCCCTGCACGTCTTCAGTAAAACAAACACCTTCTATTACTCAATTCTGGTTCTGAATTTATACACCATTCTGGGTAAGTAGCCTAGAGTACTGGAGGACATAAGTTAGTATTTTAAAATTACACACCTGATCCTGCGGAAAATTAAATCTTCTAACACCTTGGGGAATGGGGAAAATCTACTTAAGTTACAAAATCTATGTGGAACTTGAAAAGTCAATGTCCTAAGAGACTAAAGCTTTGTTGTAAGAGCCTAACTTAGAACCCCTGAATGAATTAAACACTTATATTGTTAAATTACTCTGAAAACAAGGTGAATGTTTTTAAATTTAGTTTGGTTTTCACTTATTTTTTGAGTAAGATCTTGTTGTATCTTGGTGTAAAATGAGTACATGGCATGTGCATTTCACGTGATCTCACTAGGATATCTTGGCTCTGATGCTAACAATTTTAGATTATCCTCCTCTGATAGTACTGATGGCAGTCAGTGTAGTATGCATAACATAGAGCAGCTTGCCTATTTCAATTTCTGTGCTGAGCCAGGCTGGAATTGTTTATGATCACATCTTTCATGTGTCATATTCTGGGAAAAAGCTAAAATTTGAAAGGATCGATGTTCTTGCCTCTCTTATAAGGAATGTGTTATATGTGTTATTGAAAACTGTCACAGAGATGAAACTAACTTTAAAGTATTTTCATTGCATGCCACAACTCACTGGTGTACCATGGTATTTTCACATGAGGGATGTTTAGCAGTTTGTTGTGTTGTTCTGCCAATTGATGGGGACTACAGAAGTAACACAGACACCAATGGAAAGAATAGGCTTATTTTACTATTGATGTTTTAAGATAATAGAAAAATTAATAATATATTTACATATAACATTAGTTTACTAAGCTCTAACACAAACAGCACAAACAACAACAAAGACAGTAAGAAAGGTAATGCACCTAATCATTACTACATACAGGAAAGAATAGAGATTAAGAAAGATACATCACCAGTTACCCTAATACTTTATCATCCCCCAGACCTGCAGCCTCTGGTTGCAGCGAGGGTTGGGAGAGCCTTTCCCAGCAATTGGGAAGTCCTGTGCAGTGTGCCCACTCGTAGGTGAGGCGTCCAAAGTCACTGCAAGAGGGTCCAGCCTTTATAGGCCAAATCAATAGGCTAAAAATAACCTGCATTTGTTTTGGTTTGATGGGGAAAACCCCTGGTGGTATTCACTTCTGCCCCCCCGAGGCCAGGCCTTGGCCAGAGCCCAGCACACAGTGGGTGGAGTTCCCTAAAATATTTTGCAGATAGCTGCATGGCCTTGGTGCCTCCTTCACACCAGACCATGTGAAAGTTATCAGTCCAAATTCCCCAAAATAGCACAAACAGTTTGTTTATTCCTAACAATGGCTAACAGAAAAAGCTTAGTAAATCTATATCTAGTATTAGCAGTTTGCCTCGCTAGCACAATTGCGAGGCAGTCAGGATTCATCTATAAGCCAACTCTGGCTTGGGCCTAATGTCCAAGCCCTAGCATTTCATGTGTTGAAGATGAAAACATTAGGCTTATTTATTTATTTATTTACTATTTATTTGCAAGCAATAGAGAAGTCATTTTCCCCTGTGAACTGCTTTGTACTCAGGAGTAGGAAGGACCATGTGGCACAGGGCCATGTCTGTCCTGTTTCCTGATGGTGCTGCATGTTTGGTTTCCTCTCTTGCAGGACCATGGTTTGTGGGTGAACTGGTAGATGGCCACATGGGGGCCTGTTTCTCCTTTGGGGTGTTCGTTGGTGGCTCCTTCTTACAGGGCAGTATGACATTTGCGGTTGGGATTTTACAGGTATGTATTTGTAAAAATTAAGGCTGACAAACTGCTTTTTTCTGGGTTTTTTTTTCTGAATTTTTTTTAGTTTTATAAAGAAAGGAGCCTTGGAAGGACAGAGGAGATTAGTGGCCATGCCTGACTACAATAAGTCTTTCTTGCCTTTCTGCAAATTTTAAGGGCAGAAAGGAAGGAGATTGTGCATTGTTTTCTCAAACTTCTCTTTTCCTCAATTTGATATTGTTTTGGACTCTCTGGATGTACCAGGCCATCTCTACAGATCTACCACTCTGAATTTTCTGGTTTTGTCCTCAGCTCACACACAGGAAGTGCGTCCTGAGATTCCATTTCTGGGAATTGTACTCAGCCCTTAGGACAGGACAGTTTTATGTGCTCTTATCTTTCTATGCCCTCATATATGTTACCCAGAATATTTGGTTTGCCCATTGTCTTATTTTTCTCTGCTATTCTTTTCAGATGTTGTTTTTCAACCTGCCATTGATGGCCTATCTGTGCTGGTGCCTGTTGCTGCGATGCCAAGGTCACAGCTTCCGCTCACACTTCTGTCGCATCCCACGTCTCGTGGCTGCGCTCGTTCACCTGGCAATGACACTCCTCCTGGCCTGGCAGGTTTATTCCTGCTATTTCCTGCTGCGAACCTATGGGACCTTGGCTTTCTTCCTCTCCCCAATGAGAACGTGGCTGGTGGGACTGACCTCAGCTCTGATTTATAAAACCTGGACACTGAAATCATCTGAGCTCAGAACTTACATAGTAGAAATGAAAAACTGTCAGAGCTCCTAAGTACAATAGAAGTACTCCAAGTTCTTTGTCTTAAAAACTGTCAAGGTGCAACCTGTCATTTTGTGATGCTGGAATTCTACGCAGCCCAACCATCTGAAGATGAACATTAATACAGCACTGTGTTAAATGGTAACTGTAGAACAATATGTAATATGTACTTTTCTTGTATGATACATACACAATACACTGTATAATATATGTTATATAATACAGTTACACATTACACACTAATACAGTATACACTGAACTGTGCAGTAATCTCTTTAATAGACTTTTTTGTGGTACAGTAGGGATGTCCATGTAGCTCACAAATGGAAATGTTTGCCCATTATTACTGTGAATGGAGAAATATTTTTAATTCATCAAATTCTTGATTTTTATAATGCTGGGGAAAATAAGCATATATCTGGATAATGAGCTTCAGAAATTGTGCTTAACTCTGCTTTTATTTCAAGATTTACATATATTTTTACAAGACTAACTGCAAGACTAGACCAGATGTCTTTATGAAGTAATAGTGACTGCAAAGGTGCTGTGGTGGCCTACCCAGTAGGAGTTCTATGCTTATACACTTTTTCAGTTCATAATGCTATATATGAGCAAATTATAGGCTGTAGGTGTGTATCTGTGCATTTGTGTTCATGTTTACCTGAGCTGTGGCCTATTGCTCTTGTCCTGGGAGTGCTGGCTACTTAATGTGCTCACTCTCTGGATGGAAGGAGTTAACATTTTCCACTACTGAAGTTGCCAATTCTCCCACACTTGACCAGTGAAAGGACAGTGAATGATCAATGTTGCTGGGATTCCTAGCCCTGGTCAGTGTTCAGCTTTAAAGCAAAGAATGGGGAGGATGTCCTCAGGATAGGAGAGCCTGAAGAAACCACATCGTCTGATGCCTGTAATATCTGTAATCCAGCAGGTCAGGGCTGTGTTTCTGGATCTCAGTCAAATGCACCGAAGAGGCACCTAAGAAGACTCATTCTTTGTTTTCAGTTTTTTCTAAGTCTAAAAGTGATAGAACATTTAGTTACATTTATGCAGAATGCAGTAACTCAGAGCCAGGAGAGCTGAGGTGCCTAGATCTGTAAAGGAGAACACTGGGTTGCTTCACGAAAGACTGCTGTGAGTGAAACATTTAAAATACTTCTGGTAATTTTACCACAACTTATTTATGGCTCCTCAAGAAAAGGGAAAGGAACTTATTTATGGCACCGTTGTAGAAAAACCAGCAGTGAATGTAGTAGAACGTACAGGAAAATAAATTGAATTGGAAGAAATTATTAACTACAACAAAGGCTTTTTGTTATTTCTAAAAGGTGACAGTTTTTCTGTCTTAATTGCTGCTCTTCAGTGATTGATGATGCAATCGGAAAAAGAGAGTAAAAGCTGTCATTTGCATAAGTTAAATACACTGTTAGGAGAATACAGAATGTCATTTGTTGCTATGTACGTTTGTTTTGCAAAGCTGTTAGAAAATCTGAGGCAGAATTTTTTTTTGTGAGCAACACTACTGAAAAATTAATTATAAAATTGTGTTTCACAATTAAATTGCTTTTATGTGATCAAGGAGCATCAGAAGTGTCAATAAAATCCTTCATATCTATACCCTTGACAAGACTGTGTTCTGAAACGAGACATTTTTGTAAGAACCACATGCTCCTAACATGGTTGATGTGTGAATTATATATGTATGTGGGAATAATGTAATAAATTCTGAGAGAAAGGGACTATCCTACAGCCCAGCTGTCACAGTGAAGAGCACACTGTAGAAGCTTAGAACTCTGTCCTGCATAGAAAGCATCTCTGACCTCGTGCTGTACAGACACGGCCATTGCAGCTTTTTATTGCTTCAAAGACAAATAAAACTTATTTTTTCTCATGATAATTCAGATTTTCTCCTTCTAAAACAGTTTTCCAATATTGTAAAACCTTAGTAGGAAAATCCTAACTTTCCTACTTGAGCTGTACACTTTAAGATTTTATTTACTGATACCTTCTTTGAAGTTTCTTGATTCTTTCTATCTGAGCAGTTGTTAGAAGCACAGACTAGGGGTTAGCCTCTGTTAGCCATCCTTGTCACATAGGCAAGTGGTTGGCCAAGTTAACTGTAAGTAACAAAATTCACAGTACAATGTGTTTCCCCTTCAAACTGAAACAAAACAAATGGATTTCACAAAATGCAGCCCATCTCCGAGAACACATCATCAGTCACTTAAATGAACCACTGACAAATGGACAAACTTCTTGACAACTGTGCAGATAAATCTGTGAGCCACAGATTTGTCATGTTATCTGGATTAAAAAAGCTGGATTTGCTCCTCTGTTGGCCTGTGGTGCCCAGAAGGCACCAATCCACGCAGCAGACCAAAGTGAGACCTTATGTTGTCCTGATGAGTTGCCTGGGTTTGGTCCTCTTTCAGAATAAAGTTCTTCTGCTCACTGAAAGGCTGCATCTGTACTGAGGAGATAACACAATACTGTGCTGTAATGTATCTTAGCATTTACATCAGTCAGCAACAGTGTAAGATGGGTCCAGAGAAGAGCAACGAGGCTGGTGAAGGGACTCGAGCACAAGTGCTATGAGGAGAGGCTAAAGGAGTTGCTATTGTTTAGTCTGGAGAAGAGGAGGCTCAGAGGAGACCTTATCACCCTCTACAACTACCTAAAAGGAGGTTGGAGTCAGGTGGGGGTTGGTCTCTTCTCCCAGGCAACCAGCAGCAGGACAAGAGGGCACAGACTCAAGCTCTGCCAGGGGAGGTTTAGGCTGGATATTAGCAATAACGGAGAGAGAGGCATTGGAATGGGCTGCCCAGGGAGGTGGTGGATTTAAGATCTGAAAAGGATCTGTCTTTAAAAGTACTTGATTATGGTGTCTAGCACATATGGTAATCTTCAAGTGAATATATACCTTGAGGAAATCGTCCCCCTACTCAAATGTAAATGAATTCTTAGACGCAGTTAGCATATATGTATGAATTCCAAGATACCATACGAATATGTGTAAACTGTAGGAATAAAGGCTGTGCACTAGATCTGAAAAGGATCTGTCTTTAAAAGTACTTGATTATGGTGTCTAGCACATATGGTAATCTTCAAGTGAATATATACCTTGAGGAAATCGTCCCCCTACTCAAATGTAAATGAATTCTTAGACGCAGTTAGCATATATGTATGAATTCCAAGATACCATACGAATATGTGTAAACTGTAGGAATAAAGGCTGTGCACTCCAAGATAGAGGTGTGCCTGTCGGGAGCAATCCACACCCAACCCTGAAAATAAAGCAATACCTGCTTTCTAATGCCAAAAGAAGTGTTAGAGGGTTTGCTTATCCTGACAATTTTGGTGACAGTTAAACTAGTCATTTAAATATTCCTAGAGAAGTTCCTGAGCACTGAGACTAAGTAGCATAGGAATGATGCACATCTACACTAGTAAATTCTTTTTAACAACCCAAACGAGGCGGCTGCATACAAATTACTTATTGGAAATTGTTCCTGGTGATATCTAGTCCGTCGAGATTTGGACCAAACTTTGCAACCGTTTTTTTGTTAATCAGTAGCTAAAGCTAGGCAGTTATGATTAAGCAATGACATTGTGAAACTTGTAGTCTTGGCAAATCCTTTGTTTCAAGGAAGAGGGAACACAATCCCAAGAGGAATGGGCTGTCTGGACAAGAGCCAGCA